>NW_027515325.1:0-83508 GCF_048772815.1 Callospermophilus lateralis
TGAGCCAAGTGGGATTTGTGTACTGATCATTAGCAACAAGTATCATCAAGATTGGGTGAAAAAATATTTGCTGGTATTTCGGAAAACTCGTTATTTCTTAGAAGCGAGGCAACCCCTCTCAATGAAAGTGGTTTTCCACAGTCTGTGCCTAGGGCTATTTGAAGAGGAAACAAACCACAGAGACAAAACTCAGAACTCCTTTATTTTGTGAAGTTTCAAAGAGCTACTACAAACCATGTTGGATTTAAAGTTCCAAATTCATCTATCTATATAGGAGAGAACAGAGGGAAACCTAAATATAAAACTGCTACTGTAGACGAAAGCTTCAAACTAGAAGAACAAAATTTGGTGAGCCAAGTGGGATTTGTGTACTGATCATTACCACCAAGTATCATCAAGATTGGGTGAAAAAATATTTGCTGGTATTTCGGAAACTCGTTATTTCTTAGAAGCGTGGCAACCCCTCTCAATGAAAGTGCTTTTCCACAGTCTGTGCTTAGGGCTAAGAGAAGAGGAAACAATCCATAGAGACAAAACTGAGAACGCTTTTATTTTTCAAGTTTCAAAGAGCTAGTACAAACCATGTTGGATTTAGAGTTCCAAATTAATCTATCTATACAGGAGAGAACAGAGGGAAACCTAAATATAAAAACTGCTACTGTAGACGAACGCTTCAACCTAGAAGAACAAAATTGGTGAGCCAAGTGGATTTGTGTACTGATCATTACCACAAAGTATCATCAAGACTGGGTGAAAAAATATTTGCTGGTATTTTGGAAACCGTTATTTCTTAGAAGCTTTACAACCCATCTCAATGTAAGTGCTTCCACAGTCTGTGCCTAGGGCTACTTGAAGACGAAACAAACCATAGAGACAAAACAGAGAACTCCTTTATTTTGTCACGTTTCAAAGAGCCACTACAAACCATGTTGGATTTAGAGTTCCAAATTCATCTATCTATATAGGAGAGAACAGAGAGAAACCTAAATATAAAAACTGCTACTGTAGACGAACGCTTCAACCTAGAAGAACAAAATTTGGTGAGCCAAGTGGGATTTGTGTACTGATCATTAGCAACAAGTATCAACAAGATTGGGTGAAAAAATATTTGCTGGTATTTCAGAAACTCGTTATTTCTTAGAAGCGTGGCAACCCCTCTCAATGAAAGTGGTTTTCCACAGTCTATGCCTAGGGCTACTTGAAGAGGAAACAAACCACAGAGACAAAACTCAGAACTCCTTTATTTTGTGAAGTTTCAAAGAGCTACTACAAACCATGTTGGATTTAAAGTTCCAAATTCATCTATCTATATAGGAGAGAACAGAGGGAAACCTAAATATAAAAACCGCTACTGTTGACGAAAGCTTCAAACTAGAAGAACAAAATTTGGTGAGCCAAGTGGGATTTGTGTACTGATCATTACCACCAAGTATCATCAAGATTGGGTGAAAAAATATTTGCTGGTATTTCGGAAACTTGTAATTTCTTAGAAGCTTGGCAACCACTCTCAATGAAAGTGCTTTTCCACAGTCTGCGCCTAGGGCTACTTTAGGAGGAAACAAACCATTGAGACAAAACTGAGAACTCCTTTATTATGTCAAGTTTCAAAGAGCTACTACGAACCATGTTGGATTTAGAGTTCCAAATTCATCTATCTATAAAGGAGAGAACAGAGGGAAACCTAAATATAAAAACTGCTACTGTAGACGAACGCTTCAACGTAGAAGAACAAAATTTGGTGAGCCAAGTGGGATTTGTGTACTGATCATTACCACCAAGTATCATCGAGATTGGGTGAAAAAATATTTGCTGGTATTTCGGAAACTCGTTATTTCTTAGAAGCGTGGCAACCCCTCTCAATGAAAGTGGTTTTCCACAGTCTGTGCCTACGGCTACTTGAAGAGGAAACAAACCACAGAGATAAAACTCAGAATTTCTTTATTTTGTGAAGTTTCAAAGAGCTACTACAAACCATGTTGGATTTAGAGTTCCAAATTCATCTATCTATATAGGAGAGAACAGAGGGAAACCTAAATATAAAAACTGCTACTGTAGACGAAAGCTTCAAACTAGAAGAACAAAATTTTTATGAGCCAAGTGGGATTTGTGTACTGATCATTACCACCAAGTATCATCAAGATTGGGTGAAAAAATATATGCTGGTATTTCGGAAACTTGTAATTTCTTAGAAGCTTGGCGACCACTCTCAATGAAAGTGCTTTTCCACAGTCTGTGCCTAGGGCTACTTGAGGAGGAAACAAACCATTGAGGCAAAACTGAGAACTCCTTTATTTTGTCAAGTTTCAAAGAGCTACTACAAACCATGTTGGATTTAGAGTTCCAAATTCATATATCTATATAGGAGAGAAGAGAGGGAAACCTAAATATAAAAACTGCTACTGTAGACGAACGCTTCAATGTAGAAGAACAAAATTTGGTGAGCCAAGTGGGATTTGTGTACTGATCATTACCACCAAGAATCAACAAGATTGGGTGAAAAAATATTTGCTGGTATTTCGGAAACTTGTAATTTCTTAGAAGCTTGGATACCCCTCTCAATGAAAGTGCTTTTCCACAGTCAGTGCCTAGGGCTACTTGAAGAGGAAACAAACCATAGAGACAAAACTGAGAACTCCTTTATTTTGTCAAGTTTCAAAGAGCTACTAAAAACCATGTTGGATTTAGAGTTCCAAATTCATCTATCTATATATGAGAGAACAGAGGGAAACCTAAATATAAAAACTGCTACTGTAGATGAACGCTTCAACCTAGAAGAACAGAATTTGGTGAGCCAAGTGGGATTTATGTACTGATCATCAGCAACAAGTATCATCAAGATTGGCTGAAAAAATATTTGCTGGTATTTCGGAAACTCGTTATTTCTTAGAAGCTTGGCAACCCCTCTCAATGAAAGTGCTTTTCCACAGTCTGTGCTTAGGGCTACTTGAAGAGGAAACAAACCATAGAGACAAAACTGAGAACTCCTTTATTTTTTCAAGTTTCAAAGAGCTACTACAATCCATGTTGGATTTAGAGTTCCAAATTCATCTATCTATAGAGGAGAGAACAGAGGGAAACCTACATATAAAAACTGCTACTGTAGAAGAACGCTTCAACCTAGAAGAACAGAATTTGGTGAGCCAAGTGGGATTTGTGTACTGATCATCAGCAACAAGTATCATCAAGATTGGCTGAAAAAATATTTGCTGGTATTTCGGAAACTCGTTATTTCTTAGAAGCTTGGCAACCCCTCTCAATGAAAGTGCTTTTCCACAGTCTGTGCCTAGGGCTACTTGAAGAGGAAACAAACCATAGAAACAAAACTGACAACTCCTTTATTTTGTCAAGTTTCAAAGAGCTACTACAAACCATGTTGGATTTAGAGTTCCAAATTCATATATCTATATACGAGAGAACAGAGGGTAACCTAGATATAAAAACTGCTACTGTAGACGATCGCTTTAACCTAGAAGAGCAAAATTTGGTGAGTCAAGTGGGATTTGTGTACTGATAATTAGCAACAAGTATCATCAAGATTGGGTGAAAAAATATTTGCTGGTATTTCGGAAACTCGTTATTTCTTAGAAGCGTGGCAACCCCTCTCAATGAAAGTGGTTTTCCACAGTCTGTGCCTAGGGCTACTTGAAGAGGAAACAAACCATAGAAACAAAACTGAAAACTCCTTTATTTTGTCAAGTTTCAAAGAGCTACTACAAACCATGTTGGATTTAGAGTTCCAAATTCATATATCTATATACGAGAGAACAGAGGGTAACCTAGATATAAAAACTGCTACTGTAGACGATCGCTTTAACCTAGAAGAGCAAAATTTGGTGAGTCAAGTGGGATTTGTGTACTGATAATTAGCAACAAGTATCATCAAGATTGGGTGAAAAAATATTTGCTGGTATTTCGGAAACTCGTTATTTCTTAGAAGCGTGGCAACCCCTCTCAATGAAAGTGGTTTTCCACAGTCTGTGCCTAGGGCTACTGGAAGAGGAAACAAACCACAGAGACAAAACTCAGAACTCCTTCATTTTGTGAAGTTTCAAAGAGCTACTACAAACCATGTTGGATTTAAAGTTCCAAATTCATCTATCTATATAGGAGAGAACAGAGGGAAACCTAAATATAAATACTGCTACTGTAGACGAAAGCTTCAAACTAGAAGAACAAAATTTGGTGAGCCAAGTGGGATTTGTGTACTGATCATTACCACCAAGTATCATCAAGATTGGGTGAAAAAATATTTGCTGGTATTTCGGAAACTTGTAATTTCTTAGAAGCTTTTCAACCACTCTCAATGAAAGTGCTTTTCCACAGTCTGCGCCTAGGGCTACTTTAGGAGGAAACAAACCATTGAGACAAAACTGAGAACTCCTTTATTTTGTCAAGTTTCAAAGAGCTACTACAAACCATGTGGGATTTAGAGTTCCAAATTCATCTATCTATAAAGGAGAGAACAGAGGGAAACCTAAATATAAAAACTGCTACTGTAGACGAACGCGTCAACGTAGAAGAACCAAATTTGGTGAGCCAAGTGGGATTTGTGTACTGATCATTACCACCAAGTATCATCGAGATGGGGTGAAAAAATATTTGCTGGTATTTTGGAAACTCGTTATTTCTTAGAAGCGTGGCAACCCCTCTCAATGAAAGTGGTTTTCCACAGTATGTGCCTAGGGCTACTTGAAGAGGAAACAAACCACAGAGATAAAACTCAGAATTCCTTTATTTTGTGAAGTTTCAAAGAGCTACTACAAACCATGTTGGATTTAGAGTTCCAAATTCATCTATCTATATAGGAGAGAACAGAGGGAAACCTAAATATAAAAACTGCTACTGTAGACGAAAGCTTCAAACTAGAAGAACAAAATTTGGTGAGCCAAGTGGGATTTGAGTACTGATCATTAGCAACAAGTATCATCAAGATGGGGTGAAAAAATACTTGCTGGTATTTCGGAAACTCGTTATTTCTTAGAAGCGTGGCAACCCCTCTCAATGAAAGTGGTTTTCCACAGTCTGTGCCTAGGGCTAAGAGAAGAGAAAACAATCCATAGAGACAAAACTGAGAACGCTTTTATTTTTCAAGTTTCAAAGAGCTAGTACAAACCATGTGGGATTTAGAGTTCCAAATTCATCTATCTATACAGGAGAGAACAGAGGGAAATCTAAATATAAAAACTGCTACTGTAGATGAACGCTTCAACCTAGAAGAACAAAATTTGGTGAGCCAAGTGGGATTGGTGTACTGATAATTACCACAAAGTATCATCAAGACTGGGTGAAAAAATATTTGCTGGTATTTTGGAAACTCGATATTTCTTAGAAGCTTGGCAACCCATCTCAATGAAAGTGCTTCCACAATCTGTGCCTTGGGCTACTTGAAGACGAAACAAACCATAGGGACCAAACTGAGAACTCCTTTATTTTGTCAAGGTTCAAAGAGCTACTGCAATCCGTGTTGGAATTAGAGTTCCAAATTCATCTATCTATATAGGAGAGAACAGAGAGAAACCTAAATATAAAAACTGCTACTGTAGACGAACGCTTCAACCTAGAAAAACAAAATTTGGTGAGCCAAGTGGGATTTGTGTACTGATCATTAGCAACAAGTATCATCAAGATTGGGTGAAAAAATATTTGCTGGTATTTCGGAAACTCGTTATTTCTTAAAAGCTTGGCAACCCCTCTCAATGAGAGTGCTTTTCCACAGTCTGTGCCTAGGGCTTATTGAAGAGGAAACAAACCATAGAAAAAAAACTGAGAACTCCTTTATTTTGTCAAGTTTCGAAGAGCTACTACAAACCATGTTGGATTTAGAGTTCCAAATTCATCTATCTATATAGGAGACAACAGAGAGAAACCTAAATATAAAACTGCTACTGTAGACGAACGCTTCAACCTAGAAGAACAAAGTTTGGTGAGCCAAGTGGGATTTGTGTACTGATCATTAGCAACAAGTATCATCAAGATTGGGTGAAAAAATATTTGGTGATATTTCGGAAACTCGTTATTTCTTAGAAGCGTGGCAACCCCTCTCAATGAAAGTGGTTTTCCACAGTCTGTGCCTAGGGCTATTTGAAGAGGAAACAAACCACAGAGACAAAACTCAGAACTCCTTTATTTTGTGAAGTTTCAAAGAGCTACTACAAACCATGTTGGATTTAAAGTTCCAAATTCATCTATCTATATAGGAGAGAACAGAGGGAAACCTAAATATAAAAACTGCTACTGTAGACGAAAGCTTCAAACTAGAAGAACAAAATTTGGTGAGCCAAGTGGGATTTGTGTACTGATCATTACCACCAAGTATCATCAAGATTGGGTGAAAAAATATTTGCTGGTATTTCGGAAACTCGTTATTTCTTAGAAGCGTGGCAACCCCTCTCAATGAAAGTGCTTTTCCACAGTCTGTGCTTAGGGCTAAGAGAAGAGGAAACAATCCATAGAGACAAAACTGAGAACGCTTTTATTTTTCAAGTTTCAAAGAGCTAGTACAAACCATGTTGGATTTAGAGTTCCAAATTAATCTATCTATACAGGAGAGAACAGAGGGAAACCTAAATATAAAAACTGCTACTGTAGACGAACGCTTCAACCTAGAAGAACAAAATTGGTGAGCCAAGTGGGATTTGTGTACTGATCATTACCACAAAGTATCATCAAGACTGGGTGAAAAAATATTTGCTGGTATTTTGGAAACCGTTATTTCTTAGAAGCTTTACAACCCATCTCAATGTAAGTGCTTCCACAGTCTGTGCCTAGGGCTACTTGAAGACGAAACAAACCATAGAGACAAAACAGAGAACTCCTTTATTTTGTCACGTTTCAAAGAGCCACTACAAACCATGTTGGATTTAGAGTTCCAAATTCATCTATCTATATAGGAGAGAACAGAGAGAAACCTAAATATAAAAACTGCTACTGTAGACGAACGCTTCAACCTAGAAGAACAAAATTTGGTGAGCCAAGTGGGATTTGTGTACTGATCATTAGCAACAAGTATCAACAAGATTGGGTGAAAAAATATTTGCTGGTATTTCAGAAACTCGTTATTTCTTAGAAGCGTGGCAACCCCTCTCAATGAAAGTGGTTTTCCACAGTCTATGCCTAGGGCTACTTGAAGAGGAAACAAACCACAGAGACAAAACTCAGAACTCCTTTATTTTGTGAAGTTTCAAAGAGCTACTACAAACCATGTTGGATTTAAAGTTCCAAATTCATCTATCTATATAGGAGAGAACAGAGGGAAACCTAAATATAAAAACCGCTACTGTTGACGAAAGCTTCAAACTAGAAGAACAAAATTTGGTGAGCCAAGTGGGATTTGTGTACTGATCATTACCACCAAGTATCATCAAGATTGGTTGAAAAAATATTTGCTGGTATTTCGGAAACTTGTAATTTCTTAGAAGCTTGGCAACCACTCTCAATGAAAGTGCTTTTCCACAGTCTGCGCCTAGGGCTACTTTAGGAGGAAACAAACCATTGAGACAAAACTGAGAACTCCTTTATTATGTCAAGTTTCAAAGAGCTACTACGAACCATGTTGGATTTAGAGTTCCAAATTCATCTATCTATAAAGGAGAGAACAGAGGGAAACCTAAATATAAAAACTGCTACTGTAGACGAACGCTTCAACGTAGAAGAACAAAATTTGGTGAGCCAAGTGGGATTTGTGTACTGATCATTACCACCAAGTATCATCGAGATTGGGTGAAAAAATATTTGCTGGTATTTCGGAAACTCGTTATTTCTTAGAAGCGTGGCAACCCCTCTCAATGAAAGTGGTTTTCCACAGTCTGTGCCTACGGCTACTTGAAGAGGAAACAAACCACAGAGATAAAACTCAGAATTTCTTTATTTTGTGAAGTTTCAAAGAGCTACTACAAACCATGTTGGATTTAGAGTTCCAAATTCATCTATCTATATAGGAGAGAACAGAGGGAAACCTAAATATAAAAACTGCTACTGTAGACGAAAGCTTCAAACTAGAAGAACAAAATTTTTATGAGCCAAGTGGGATTTGTGTACTGATCATTACCACCAAGTATCATCAAGATTGGGTGAAAAAATATATGCTGGTATTTCGGAAACTTGTAATTTCTTAGAAGCTTGGCGACCACTCTCAATGAAAGTGCTTTTCCACAGTCTGTGCCTAGGGCTACTTGAGGAGGAAACAAACCATTGAGGCAAAACTGAGAACTCCTTTATTTTGTCAAGTTTCAAAGAGCTACTACAAACCATGTTGGATTTAGAGTTCCAAATTCATATATCTATATAGGAGAGAAGAGAGGGAAACCTAAATATAAAAACTGCTACTGTAGACGAACGCTTCAATGTAGAAGAACAAAATTTGGTGAGCCAAGTGGGATTTGTGTACTGATCATTACCACCAAGAATCAACAAGATTGGGTGAAAAAATATTTGCTGGTATTTCGGAAACTTGTAATTTCTTAGAAGCTTGGATACCCCTCTCAATGAAAGTGCTTTTCCACAGTCAGTGCCTAGGGCTACTTGAAGAGGAAACAAACCATAGAGACAAAACTGAGAACTCCTTTATTTTGTCAAGTTTCAAAGAGCTACTAAAAACCATGTTGGATTTAGAGTTCCAAATTCATCTATCTATATATGAGAGAACAGAGGGAAACCTAAATATAAAAACTGCTACTGTAGATGAACGCTTCAACCTAGAAGAACAGAATTTGGTGAGCCAAGTGGGATTTATGTACTGATCATCAGCAACAAGTATCATCAAGATTGGCTGAAAAAATATTTGCTGGTATTTCGTAAACTCGTTATTTCTTAGAAGCTTGGCAACCCCTCTCAATGAAAGTGCTTTTCCACAGACTGTGCCTAGGGCTACTTGAAGAGGAAACAAACCATAGAAACAAAACTGACAACTCCTTTATTATGTCAAGTTTCAAAGAGCTACTACAAACCATGTTGGATTTAGAGTTCCAAATTCATATATCTATATAGGAGAGAACAGAGGGTAACCTAGATATAAAAACTGCTACTGTAGACGAACGCTTCAACCTAGAAGAGCAAAATTTGGTGAGTCAAGTGGGATTTGTGTACTGATCATTAGCAACAAGTATCATCAAGATTGGGTGAAAAAATATTTGCTGGTATTTCGGAAACTCGTAATTTCTTAGAAGCTTTTCAACCCCTCTCAATGAAAGTGCTTTTCCTCAGTCTGTGACTACGGCTACTTGAAAAGGAAACAAACCATAGAGACAAAACTGAGAACTCCTTTATTTTGTCAAGTTTCAAAGAGCTACTACAAACCATGTTGGATTTAGGGTTCCAAATTCATCTATCTATATAGGAGAGAACAGAGGGAAACCTAAATATAAAAACTGCTACTGTAGATGAACGCTTCAACCTAGAAGAACAGAATTTGGTGAGCCAAGTGGGATTTGTGTACTGATCATCAGCAACAAGTATCATCAAGATTGGCTGAAAAAATATTTGCTGGTATTTCGGAAACTCGTTATTTCTTAGAAGCTTGGCAACCCCTCTCAATGAAAGTGCTTTTCCACAGTCTGTGCCTAGGGCTACTTGAAGAAGAAACAAACCATAGAAACAAAACTGACAACTCCTTTATTTTGTCAAGTTTCAAAGAGCTACTACAAACCATGTTGGATTTAGAGTTCCAAATTCATATATCTATATACGAGAGAACAGAGGGTAACCTAGATATAAAAACTGCTACTGTAGACGAACGCTTCAACCTAGAAGAGCAAAATTTGGTGAGTCAAGTGGGATTTGTGTACTGATCATTACCACCAAGTATCATCAAGATTGGGTGAAAAAGTATTTGCTGGTATTTCGGAAACTTGTAATTTCTTAGAAGCTTGGCAACCACTCTCAATGAAAGTGCTTTTCCACAGTCTGCGCCTAGGGCTACTTGAGGAGGAAACAAACCATTGAGACAAAACTGAGAACTCCTTTATTTTGTCAAGTTTCAAAGAGCTACTACAAACCATGTGGGATTTAGAGTTCCAAATTCATCTATCTATAAAGGAGAGAACAGAGGGAAACCTAAATATAAAAACTGCTACTGTAGACGAACGCTTCAACGTAGAAGAACAAAATTTGGTGAGCCAAGTGGGATTTGTGTACTGATCATTACCACCAAGTATCATCGAGATGGGGTGAAAAAATATTTGCTGGTATTTTGGAAACTCGTTATTTCTTAGAAGCGTGGCAACCCCTCTCAATGAAAGTGGTTTTCCACAGTATGTGCCTAGGGCTACTTGAAGAGGAAACAAACCACAGAGATAAAACTCAGAATTCCTTTATTTTGTGAAGTTTCAAAGAGCTACTACAAAACATGTTGGATTTAGAGTTCCAAATTCATCTATCTATATAGGAGAGAACAGAGGGAAACCTAAATATAAAAACTGCTACTGTAGACGAAAGCTTCAAACTAGAAGAACAAAATTTGGTGAGCCAAGTGGGATTTGTGTACTGATCATTAGCAACAAGTATCATCAAGATTGGGTGAAAAAATACTTGCTGGTATTTCGGAAACTCGTTATTTCTTAGAAGCTTGGCAACCCCTCTCAATGAAAGTGATATTCCACAGTCTGTGCCTAGGGCTAAGAGAAGAGAAAACAATCCATAGAGACAAAATTGAGAACGCTTTTATTTTTCAAGTTTCAAAGAGCTAGTACAAACCATGTGGGATTTAGAGTTCCAAATTCATCTATCTATACAGGAGAGAACAGAGGGAAATCTAAATATAAAAACTGCTACTGTAGACGAACGCTTCAACCTAGAAGAACAAAATTTGGTGAGCCAAGTGGGATTGGTGTACTGATAATTACCACAAAGTATCATCAAGACTGGGTGAAAAAATATTTGCTGGTATTTTGGAAACTCGATATTTCTTAGAAGCTTGGCAACCCATCTCAATGAAAGTGCTTCCACAGTCTGTGCCTTGGGCTACTTGAAGACGAAACAAACCATAGGGACCAAACTGAGAACTCCTTTATTTTGTCAAGGTTCAAAGAGCTACTGCAATCCGTGTTGGAATTAGAGTTCCAAATTCATCTATCTATATAGGAGAGAACAGAGAGAAACCTAAATATAAAAACTGCTACTGTAGACGAACGCTTCAACCTAGAAAAACAAAATTTGGTGAGCCAAGTGGGATTTGGGTACTGATCATTAGCAACAAGTATCATCAAGATTGGGTGAAAAAATATTTGCTGGTATTTCGGAAACTCGTTATTTCTTAAAAGCTTGGCAACCCCTCTCAATGAGAGTGCTTTTCCACAGTCTGTGCCTAGGGCTTATTGAAGAGGAAACAAACCATAGAAAAAAAACTGAGAACTCCTTTATTTTGTCAAGTTTCGAAGAGCTACTACAAACCATGTTGGATTTAGAGTTCCATATTCATCTATCTATATAGGAGACAACAGAGAGAAACCTAAATATAAAACTGCTACTGTAGACGAACGCTTCAACCTAGAAGAACAAAGTTTGGTGAGCCAAGTGGGATTTGTGTACTGATCATTAGCAACAAGTATCATCAAGATTGGGTGAAAAAATATTTGGTGATATTTCGGAAACTCGTTATTTCTTAGAAGCGTGGCAACCCCTCTCAATGAAAGTGGTTTTCCACAGTCTGTGCCTAGGGCTATTTGAAGAGGAAACAAACCACAGAGACAAAACTCAGAACTCCTTTATTTTGTGAAGTTTCAAAGAGCTACTACAAACCATGTTGGATTTAAAGTTCCAAATTCATCTATCTATATAGGAGAGAACAGAGGGAAACCTAAATATAAAAACTGCTACTGTAGACGAAAGCTTCAAAATAGAAGAACAAAATTTGGTGAGCCAAGTGGGATTTGTGTACTGATCATTACCAACAAGTATCATCAAGATTGGGTGAAAAAATATTTGCTGGTATTTCGGAAACTCGTTATTTCTTAGAAGCGTGGCAACCCCTCTCAATGAAAGTGCTTTTCCACAGTCTGTGCTTAGGGCTAAGAGAAGAGGAAACAATCCATAGAGACAAAACTGAGAACGCTTTTATTTTTCAAGTTTCAAAGAGCTAGTACAAACCTTGTTGGATTTAGAGTTCCAAATTCATCTATCTATACAGGAGAGAACAGAGGGAAACCTAAATATAAAAACTGCTACTGTAGACGAACGCTTCAACCTAGAAGAACAAAATTGGTGAGCCAAGTGGGATTTGTGTACTGATCATTACCACAAAGTATCATCAAGACTGGGTGAAAAAATATTTGCTGGTATTTTGGAAACCGTTATTTCTTAGAAGCTTGACAACCCATCTCAATGTAAGTGCTTCCACAGTCTGTGCCTAGGGCTACTTGAAGACGAAACAAACCATAGAGACAAAACAGAGAACTCCTTTATTTTGTCACGTTTCAAAGAGCCACTACAAACCATGTTGGTTTAGAGTTCCAAATTCATCTATCTATATAGGAGAGAACAGAGAGAAACCTAAATATAAAACTGCTACTGTAGACGAACGCTTCAACCTAGAAGAACAAAATTTGGTGAGCCAAATGGGATTTGTGTACTGATCATTAGCAACAAGTATCATCAAGATTGGGTGAAAAAATATTTGCTGGTATTTCAGAAACTCGTTATTTCTTAGAAGCGTGGCAACCCCTCTCAATGAAAGTGGTTTTCCACAGTCTGTGCCTAGGGCTACTTGAAGAGGCAACAAACCACAGAGACAAAACTCAGAACTCCTTTATTTTGTGAAGTTTCAAAGAGCTACTACAAACCCTGTTGGATTTAAAGTTCCAAATTCATCTATCTATATAGGAGAGAACAGAGGGAAACCTAAATATAAAAACCGCTACTGTTGACGAAAGCTTCAAACTAGAAGAACAAAATTTGGTGAGCCAAGTGGGATTTGTGTACTGATCATTACCACCAAGTATCATCAAGATTGGGTGAAAAATATTTGCTGGTATTTCGGAAACTTGTAATTTCTTAGAAGCTTGGCAACCACTCTCAATGAAAGTGCTTTTCCACAGTCTGCGCCTAGGGCTACTTTAGGAGGAAACAAACCATTGAGACAAAACTGAGAACTCCTTTATTATGTCAAGTTTCAAAGAGCTACTACGAACCATGTTGGATTTAGAGTTCCAAATTCATCTATCTATAAAGAGAGAACAGAGGGAAACCTAAATATAAAAACTGCTACTGTAGACGAACGCTTCAACGTAGAAGAACAAAATTTGGTGAGCCAAGTGGGATTTGTGTACTGATCATTACCACCAAGTATCATCGAGATGGGGTGAAAAAATATTTGCTGGTATTTTGGAAACTCGTTATTTCTTAGAAGCGTGGCAACCCCTCTCAATGAAAGTGGTTTTCCACAGTATTGCCTAGGGTTACTTGAAGAGGAAACAAACCACAGAGATAAAACTCAGAATTCCTTTATTTTGTGAAGTTTCAAAGAGCTACTACAAAACATGTTGGATTTAGAGTTCCAAATTCATCTATCTATATAGGAGAGAACAGAGGGAAACCTAAATATAAAAACTGCTACTGTAGACGAAAGCTTCAAACTAGAAGAACAAAATTTGGTGAGCCAAGTGGATTTGTGTACTGATCATTAGCAACAAGTATCATCAAGATTGGGTGAAAAAATACTTGCTGGTATTTCGGAAACTCGTTATTTCTTAGAAGCTTGGCAACCCCTCTCAATGAAAGTGATATTCCACAGTCTGTGCCTAGGGCTAAGAGAAGAGAAAACAATCCATAGAGACAAAATTGAGAACGCTTTTATTTTTCAAGTTTCAAAGAGCTAGTACAAACCATGTGGGATTTAGAGTTCCAAATTCATCTATCTATACAGGAGAGAACAGAGGGAAATCTAAATATAAAAACTGCTACTGTAGACGAACGCTTCAACCTAGAAGAACAAAATTTGGTGAGCCAAGTGGGATTGGTGTACTGATATTACCACAAAGTATCATCAAGACTGGGTGAAAAAATATTTGCTGGCATTTTGGAAACTCGATATTTCTTAGAGGCTTGGCATCCCATCTCAATGAAAGTGCTTCCACAGTCTGTGCCTTGGGCTACTTGAAGACGAAACAAACCATAGGGACCAAACTGAGAACTCCTTTATTTTGTCAAGGTTCAAAGAGCTACTGCAATCCGTGTTGGAATTAGAGTTCCAAATTCATCTATCTATATAGGAGAGAACAGAGAGAAACCTAAATATAAAAACTGCTACTGTAGACGAACGCTTCAACCTAGAAAAACAAAATTTGGTGAGCCAAGTGGGATTTGGGTACTGATCATTAGCAACAAGTATCATCAAGAGTGGGTGAAAAAATATTTGCTGGTATTTCGGAAACTCGTTATTTCTTAAAAGCTTGGCAACCCCTCTCAATGAGAGTGCTTTTCCACAGTCTGTGCCTAGGGCTTATTGAAGAGGAAACAAACCATAGAAAAAAAACTGAGAACTCCTTTATTTTGTCAAGTTTCGAAGAGCTACTACAAACCATGTTGGATTTAGAGTTCCAAATTCATCTATCTATATAGGAGACAACAGAGAGAAACCTAAATATAAAACTGCTACTGTAGACGAACGCTTCAACCTAGAAGAACAAAGTTTGGTGAGCCAAGTGGGATTTGTGTACTGATCATTAGCAACAAGTATCATCAAGATTGGGTGAAAAAATATTTGGTGATATTTCGGAAACTCGTTATTTCTTAGAAGCGTGGCAACCCCTCTCAATGAAAGTGGTTTTCCACAGTCTGTGCCTAGGGCTATTTGAAGAGGAAACAAACCACAGAGACAAAACTCAGAACTCCTTTATTTTGTGAAGTTTCAAAGAGCTACTACAAACCATGTTGGATTTAAAGTTCCAAATTCATCTATCTATATAGGAGAGAACAGAGGGAAACCTAAATATAAAAACTGCTACTGTAGACGAAAGCTTCAAAATAGAAGAACAAAATTTGGTGAGCCAAGTGGGATTTGTGTACTGATCATTACCAACAAGTATCATCAAGATTGGGTGAAAAAATATTTGCTGGTATTTCGGAAACTCGTTATTTCTTAGAAGCGTGGCAACCCCTCTCAATGAAAGTGCTTTTCCACAGTCTGTGCTTAGGGCTAAGAGAAGAGGAAACAATCCATAGAGACAAAACTGAGAACGCTTTTATTTTTCAAGTTTCAAAGAGCTAGTACAAACCTTGTTGGATTTAGAGTTCCAAATTCATCTATCTATACAGGAGAGAACAGAGGGAAACCTAAATATAAAAACTGCTACTGTAGACGAACGCTTCAACCTAGAAGAACAAAATTGGTGAGCCAAGTGGGATTTGTGTACTGATCATTACCACAAAGTATCATCAAGACTGGGTGAAAAAATATTTGCTGGTATTTTGGAAACCGTTATTTCTTAGAAGCTTGACAACCCATCTCAATGTAAGTGCTTCCACAGTCTGTGCCTAGGGCTACTTGAAGACGAAGCAAACCACAGAGACAAAACTCAGAACTCCTTTATTTTGTGAAGTTTCAAAGAGCTACTACAAACCATGTTGGATTTAAAGTTCCAAATTCATCTATCTATATAGGAGAGAACAGAGGGAAACCTAAATATAAAAACCGCTTCTGTTGACGAAAGCTTCAAACTAGAAGAACAAAATTTGGTGAGCCAAGTGGGATTTGTGTACTGATCATTACCACCAAGTATCATCAAGATTGGGTGAAAAATATTTGCTGGTATTTCGGAAACTTGTAATTTCTTAGAAGCTTGGCAACCACTCTCAATGAAAGTGCTTTTCCACAGTCTGCGCCTAGGGCTACTTTAGGAGGAAACAAACCATTGAGACAAAACTGAGAACTCCTTTATTATGTCAAGTTTCAAAGAGCTACTACGAACCATGTTGGATTTAGAGTTCCAAATTCATCTATCTATAAAGGAGAGAACAGAGGGAAACCTAAATATAAAAACTGCTACTGTAGACGAACGCTTCAACGTAGAAGAACAAAATTTGGTGAGCCAAGTGGGATTTGTGTACTGATCATTGCCACCAAGTATCATCGAGATGGGGTGAAAAATATTTGCTGGTATTTTGGAAACTCGTTATTTCTTAGAAGCGTGGCAACCCCTCTCAATGAAAGTGGTTTTCCACAGTATGTGCCTAGGGTTACTTGAAGAGGAAACAAACCACAGAGATAAAACTCAGAATTCCTTTATTTTGTGAAGTTTCAAAGAGCTACTACAAAACATGTTGGATTTAGAGTTCCAAATTCATCTATCTATATAGGAGAGAACAGAGGGAAACCTAAATATAAAAACTGCTACTGTAGACGAAAGCTTCAAACTAGAAGAACAAAATTTGGTGAGCCAAGTGGGATTTGTGTACTGATCATTAGCAACAAGGTATCATCAAGATTGGGTGAAAAAATACTTGCTGGTATTTCGGAAACTCGTTATTTCTTAGAAGCTTGGCAACCCCTCTCAATGAAAGTGATATTCCACAGTCTGTGCCTAGGGCTAAGAGAAAGAGAAAACAATCCATAGAGACAAAATTGAGAACGCTTTTATTTTTCAAGTTTCAAAGAGCTAGTACAAACCATGTGGGATTTAGAGTTCCAAATTCATCTATCTATACAGGAGAGAACAGAGGGAAATCTAAATATAAAAACTGCTACTGTAGACGAACGCTTCAACCTAGAAGAACAAAATTTGGTGAGCCAAGTGGGATTGGTGTACTGATAATTACCACAAAGTATCATCAAGACTGGGTGAAAAAATATTTGCTGGTATTTTGGAAACTCGATATTTCTTAGAAGCTTGGCAACCCATCTCAATGAAAGTGCTTCCACAGTCTGTGCCTTGGGCTACTTGAAGACGAAACAAACCATAGGGACCAAACTGAGAACTCCTTTATTTTGTCAAGGTTCAAAGAGCTACTGCAATCCGTGTTGGAATTAGAGTTCCAAATTCATCTATCTATATAGGAGAGAACAGAGAGAAACCTAAATATAAAAACTGCTACTGTAGACGAACGCTTCAACCTAGAAAAACAAAATTTGGTGAGCCAAGTGGGATTTGGGTACTGATCATTAGCAACAAGTATCATCAAGATTGGGTGAAAAAATATTTGCTGGAATTTCGGAAACTCGTTATTTCTTAAAAGCTTGGCAACCCCTCTCAATGAGAGTGCTTTTCCACAGTCTGTGCCTAGGGCTTATTGAAGAGGAAACAAACCATAGGAAAAAAAACTGAGAACTCCTTTATTTTGTCAAGTTTCGAAGAGCTACTACAAACCATGTTGGATTTAGAGTTCCAAATTCATCTATCTATATAGGAGACAACAGAGAGAAACCTAAATATAAAACTGCTACTGTAGACGAACGCTTCAACCTAGAAGAACAAAGTTTGGTGAGCCAAGGTGGGATTTGTGTACTGATCATTAGCAACAAGTATCATCAAGATTGGGTGAAAAAATATTTGGTGATATTTCGGAAACTCGTTATTTCTTAGAAGCGTGGCAACCCCTCTCAATGAAAGTGGTTTTCCACAGTCTGTGCCTAGGGCTATTTGAAGAGGAAACAAACCACAGAGACAAAACTCAGAAACTCCTTTATTTTGTGAAGTTTCAAAGAGCTACTACAAACCATGTTGGATTTAAAGTTCCAAATTCATCTATCTATATAGGAGAGAACAGAGGGAAACCTAAATATAAAAACTGCTACTGTAGACGAACGCTTCAACCTAGAAGAACAAAATTTGGTGAGCCAAGTGGGATTTGTGTACTGATAATTACCACCAAGTATCATCAAGATTGGGTGAAAAAATATTTGCTGGTATTTCGGAAACTCGTTATTTCTTAGAAGCGTGGCAACCCCTCTCAATGAAAGTGCTTTTCCACAGTCTGTGCTTAGGGCTAAGAGAAGAGGAAACAATCCATAGAGACAAAACTGAGAACGCTTTTATTTTTCAAGTTTCAAAGAGCTAGTACAAACCTTGTTGGATTTAGAGTTCCAAATTCATCTATCTATACAGGAGAGAACAGAGGGAAACCTAAATATAAAAACTGCTACTGTAGACGAACGCTTCAACCTAGAAGAACAAAATTGGTGAGCCAAGTGGGATTTGTGTACTGATCATTACCACAAAGTATCATCAAGACTGGGTGAAAAAATATTTGCTGGTATTTTGGAAACCGTTATTTCTTAGAAGCTTGACAACCCATCTCAATGTAAGTGCTTCCACAGTCTGTGCCTAGGGCTACTTGAAGACGAAACAAACCATAGAGACAAAACAGAGAACTCCTTTATTTTGTCACGTTTCAAAGAGCCACTACAAACCATGTTGGATTTAGAGTTCCAAATTCATCTATCTATATAGGAGAGAACAGAGAGAAACCTAAATATAAAAACTGCTACTGTAGACGAACGCTTCAACCTAGAAGAACAAAATTTGGTGAGCCAAATGGGATTTGTGTACTGATCATTAGCAACAAGTATCATCAAGATTGGGTGAAAAAATATTTGCTGGTATTTCAGAAACTCGTTATTTCTTAGAAGCGTGGCAACCCCTCTCAATGAAAGTGGTTTTCCACAGTCTGTGCCTAGGGCTACTTGAAGAGGCAACAAACCACAGAGACAAAACTCAGAACTCCTTTATTTTGTGAAGTTTCAAAGAGCTACTACAAACCATGTTGGATTTAAAGTTCCAAATTCATCTATCTATATAGGAGAGAACAGAGGGAAACCTAAATATAAAAACCGCTACTGTTGACGAAAGCTTCAAACTAGAAGAACAAAATTTGGTGAGCCAAGTGGGATTTGTGTACTGATCATTACCACCAAGTATCATCAAGATTGGGTGAAAAATATTTGCTGGTATTTCGGAAACTTGTAATTTCTTAGAAGCTTGGCAACCACTCTCAATGAAAGTGCTTTCCACAGTCTGCGCCTAGGGCTACTTTAGGAGGAAACAAACCATTGAGACAAAACTGAGAACTCCTTTATGATGTCAAGTTTCAAAGAGCTACTACGAACCATGTTGGATTTAGAGTTCCAAATTCATCTATCTATAAAGGAGAGAACAGAGGGAAACCTAAATATAAAAACTGCTACTGTAGACGAACGCTTCAACGTAGAAGAACAAAATTTGGTGAGCCAAGTGGGATTTGTGTACTGATCATTACCACCAAGTATCATCGAGATGGGGTGAAAAAATATTTGCTGGTATTTTGGAAACTCGTTATTTCTTAGAAGCGTGGCAACCCCTCTCAATGAAAGTGGTTTTCCACAGTATGTGCCTAGGGTTACTTGAAGAGGAAACAAACCACAGAGATAAAACTCAGAATTCCTTTATTTTGTGAAGTTTCAAAGAGCTACTACAAAACATGTTGGATTTAGAGTTCCAAATTCATCTATCTATATAGGAGAGAACAGAGAGAAACCTAAATATAAAAACTGCTACTGTAGACGAAAGCTTCAAACTAGAAGAACAAAATTTGGTGAGCCAAGTGGGATTTGTGTACTGATCATTAGCAACAAGTATCATCAAGATTGGGTGAAAAAATACTTGCTTGGTATTTCGGAAACTCGTTATTTCTTAGAAGCTTGGCAACCCCTCTCAATGAAAGTGATATTCCACAGTCTGTGCCTAGGGCTAAGAGAAGAGAAAACAATCCATAGAGACAAAATTGAGAACGCTTTTATTTTTCAAGTTTCAAAGAGCTAGTACAAACCATGTGGGATTTAGAGTTCCAAATTCATCTATCTATACAGGAGAGAACAGAGGGAAATCTAAATATAAAAACTGCTACTGTAGACGAACGCTTCAACCTAGAAGAACAAAATTTGGTGAGCCAAGTGGGATTGGTGTACTGATAATTACCACAAAGTATCATCAAGACTGGGTGAAAAAATATTTGCTGGCATTTTGGAAACTCGATATTTCTTAGAGGCTTGGCATCCCATCTCAATGAAAGTGCTTCCACAGTCTGTGCCTTGGGCTACTTGAAGACGAAACAAACCATAGGGACCAAACTGAGAACTCCTTTATTTTGTCAAGGTTCAAAGAGCTACTGCAATCCGTGTTGGAATTAGAGTTCCAAATTCATCTATCTATATAGGAGAGAACAGAGAGAAACCTAAATATAAAAACTGCTACTGTAGACGAACGCTTCAACCTAGAAAAACAAAATTTGGTGAGCCAAGTGGGATTTGGGTACTGATCATTAGCAACAAGTATCATCAAGATTGGGTGAAAAAATATTTGCTGGTATTTCGGAAACTCGTTATTTCTTAAAAGCTTGGCAACCCCTCTCAATGAGAGTGCTTTTCCACAGTCTGTGCCTAGGGCTTATTGAAGAGGAAACAAACCATAGAAAAAAAACTGAGAACTCCTTTATTTTGTCAAGTTTCGAAGAGCTACTACAAACCATGTTGGATTTAGAGTTCCAAATTCATCTATCTATATAGGAGACAACAGAGAGAAACCTAAATATAAAACTGCTACTGTAGACGAACGCTTCAACCTAG
The DNA here is from genome assembly GCF_048772815.1 of Callospermophilus lateralis. Lineage (NCBI taxonomy): Eukaryota > Metazoa > Chordata > Mammalia > Rodentia > Sciuridae > Callospermophilus > Callospermophilus lateralis. The sequence continues at coordinate 20,528 of NW_027515325.1, forward strand.
AAGAACAAAGTTTGGTGAGCCAAGTGGGATTTGTGTACTGATCATTAGCAACAAGTATCATCAAGATTGGGTGAAAAAATATTTGGTGATATTTCGGAAACTCGTTATTTCTTAGAAGCGTGGCAACCCCTCTCAATGAAAGTGGTTTTCCACAGTCTGTGCCTAGGGCTATTTGAAGAGGAAACAAACCACAGAGACAAAACTCAGAACTCCTTTATTTTGTGAAGTTTCAAAGAGCTACTACAAACCATGTTGGATTTAAAGTTCCAAATTCATCTATCTATATAGGAGAGAACAGAGGGAAACCTAAATATAAAAACTGCTACTGTAGACGAAAGCTTCAAAATAGAAGAACAAAATTTGGTGAGCCAAGTGGGATTTGTGTACTGATCATTACCAACAAGTATCATCAAGATTGGGTGAAAAAATATTTGCTGGTATTTCGGAAACTCGTTATTTCTTAGAAGCGTGGCAACCCCTCTCAATGAAAGTGCTTTTCCACAGTCTGTGCTTAGGGCTAAGAGAAGAGGAAACAATCCATAGAGACAAAACTGAGAACGCTTTTATTTTTCAAGTTTCAAAGAGCTAGTACAAACCTTGTTGGATTTAGAGTTCCAAATTCATCTATCTATACAGGAGAGAACAGAGGGAAACCTAAATATAAAAACTGCTACTGTAGACGAACGCTTCAACCTAGAAGAACAAAATTGGTGAGCCAAGTGGGATTTGTGTACTGATCATTACCACAAAGTATCATCAAGACTGGGTGAAAAAATATTTGCTGGTATTTTGGAAACCGTTATTTCTTAGAAGCTTGACAACCCATCTCAATGTAAGTGCTTCCACAGTCTGTGCCTAGGGCTACTTGAAGACGAAGCAAACCATAGAGACAAAACAGAGAACTCCTTTATTTTGTCACGTTTCAAAGAGCCACTACAAACCATGTTGGATTTAGAGTTCCAAATTAATCTATCTATATAGGAGAGAACAGAGAGAAACCTAAATATAAAAACTGCTACTGTAGACGAACGCTTCAACCTAGAAGAACAAAATTTGGTGAGCCAAATGGGATTTGTGTACTGATCATTAGCAACAAGTATCATCAAGATTGGGTGAAAAAATATTTGCTGGTATTTCAGAAACTCGTTATTTCTTAGAAGCGTGGCAACCCCTCTCAATGAAAGTGGTTTTCCACAGTCTGTGCCTAGGGCTACTTGAAGAGGCAACAAACCACAGAGACAAAACTCAGAACTCCTTTATTTTGTGAAGTTTCAAAGAGCTACTACAAACCATGTTGGATTTAAAGTTCCAAATTCATCTATCTATATAGGAGAGAACAGAGGGAAACCTAAATATAAAAACCGCTACTGTTGACGAAAGCTTCAAACTAGAAGAACAAAATTTGGTGAGCCAAGTGGGATTTGTGTACTGATCATTACCACCAAGTATCATCAAGATTGGGTGAAAAATATTTGCTGGTATTTCGGAAACTTGTAATTTCTTAGAAGCTTGGCAACCACTCTCAATGAAAGTGCTTTTCCACAGTCTGCGCCTAGGGCTACTTTAGGAGGAAACAAACCATTGAGACAAAACTGAGAACTCCTTTATGATGTCAAGTTTCAAAGAGCTACTACGAACCATGTTGGATTTAGAGTTCCAAATTCATCTATCTATAAAGGAGAGAACAGAGGGAAACCTAAATATAAAAACTGCTACTGTAGACGAACGCTTCAACGTAGAAGAACAAAATTTGGTGAGCCAAGTGGGATTTGTGTACTGATCATTACCACCAAGTATCATCGAGATGGGGTGAAAAAATATTTGCTGGTATTTTGGAAAATCGTTATTTCTTAGAAGCGTGGCAACCCCTCTCAATGAAAGTGGTTTTCCACAGTATGTGCCTAGGGTTACTTGAAGAGGAAACAAACCACAGAGATAAAACTCAGAATTCCTTTATTTTGTGAAGTTTCAAAGAGCTACTACAAAACATGTTGGATTTAGAGTTCCAAATTCATCTATCTATATAGGAGAGAACAGAGGGAAACCTAAATATAAAAACTGCTACTGTAGACGAAAGCTTCAAACTAGAAGAACAAAATTTGGTGAGCCAAGTGGGATTTGTGTACTGATCATTAGCAACAAGTATCATCAAGATTGGGTGAAAAAATACTTGCTGGTATTTCGGAAACTCGTTATTTCTTAGAAGCTTGGCAACCCCTCTCAATGAAAGTGATATTCCACAGTCTGTGCCTAGGGCTAAGAGAAGAGAAAACAATCCATAGAGACAAAATTGAGAACGCTTTTATTTTTCAAGTTTCAAAGAGCTAGTACAAACCATGTGGGATTTAGAGTTCCAAATTCATCTATCTATACAGGAGAGAACAGAGGGAAATGTAAATATAAAAACTGCTACTGTAGACGAACGCTTCAACCTAGAAGAACAAAATTTGGTGAGCCAAGTGGGATTGGTGTACTGATAATTACCACAAAGTATCATCAAGACTGGGTGAAAAAATATTTGCTGGTATTTTGGAAACTCGATATTTCTTAGAAGCTTGGCAACCCATCTCAATGAAAGTGCTTCCACAGTCTGTGCCTTGGGCTACTTGAAGACGAAACAAACCATAGGGACCAAACTGAGAACTCCTTTATTTTGTCAAGGTTCAAAGAGCTACTGCAATCCGTGTTGGAATTAGAGTTCCAAATTCATCTATCTATATAGGAGAGAACAGAGAGAAACCTAAATATAAAAACTGCTACTGTATACGAACGCTTCAACCTAGAAAAACAAAATTTGGTGAGCCAAGTGGGATTTGGGTACTGATCATTAGCAACAAGTATCATCAAGATTGGGTGAAAAAATATTTGCTGGTATTTCGGAAACTCGTTATTTCTTAAAAGCTTGGCAACCCCTCTCAATGAGAGTGCTTTTCCACAGTCTGTGCCTAGGGCTTATTGAAGAGGAAACAAACCATAGAAAAAAAAACTGAGAACTCCTTTATTTTGTCAAGTTTCGAAGAGCTACTACAAACCATGTTGGATTTAGAGTTCCAAATTCATCTATCTATATAGGAGACAACAGAGAGAAACCTAAATATAAAACTGCTACTGTAGACGAACGCTTCAACCTAGAAGAACAAAGTTTGGTGAGCCAAGTGGGATTTGTGTACTGATCATTAGCAACAAGTATCATCAAGATTGGGTGAAAAAATATTTGGTGATATTTCGGAAACTCGTTATTTCTTAGAAGCGTGGCAACCCCTCTCAATGAAAGTGGTTTTCCACAGTCTGTGCCTAGGGCTATTTGAAGAGGAAACAAACCACAGAGACAAAACTCAGAACTCCTTTATTTTGTGAAGTTTCAAAGAGCTACTACAAACCATGTTGGATTTAAAGTTCCAAATTCATCTATCTATATAGGAGAGAACAGAGGGAAACCTAAATATAAAAACTGCTACTGTAGACGAACGCTTCAACCTAGAAGAACAAAATTTGGTGAGCCAAGTGGGATTTGTGTACTGATAATTACCACCAAGTATCATCAAGATTGGGTGAAAAAATATTTGCTGGTATTTCGGAAACTCGTTATTTCTTAGAAGCGTGGCAACCCCTCTCAATGAAAGTGCTTTTCCACAGTCTGTGCTTAGGGCTAAGAGAAGAGGAAACAATCCATAGAGACAAAACTGAGAACGCTTTTATTTTTCAAGTTTCAAAGAGCTAGTACAAACCTTGTTGGATTTAGAGTTCCAAATTCATCTATCTATACAGGAGAGAACAGAGGGAAACCTAAATATAAAAACTGCTACTGTAGACGAACGCTTCAACCTAGAAGAACAAAATTGGTGAGCCAAGTGGGATTTGTGTACTGATCATTACCACAAAGTATCATCAAGACTGGGTGAAAAAATATTTGCTGGTATTTTGGAAACCGTTATTTCTTAGAAGCTTGACAACCCATCTCAATGTAAGTGCTTCCACAGTCTGTGCCTAGGGCTACTTGAAGACGAAACAAACCATAGAGACAAAACAGAGAACTCCTTTATTTTGTCACGTTTCAAAGAGCCACTACAAACCATGTTGGATTTAGAGTTCCAAATTCATCTATCTATACAGGAGAGAACAGAGAGAAACCTAAATATAAAAACTGCTACTGTAGACGAACGCTTCAACCTAGAAGAACAAAATTTGGTGAGCCAAATGGGATTTGTGTACTGATCATTAGCAACAAGTATCATCAAGATTGGGTGAAAAAATATTTGCTGGTATTTCAGAAACTCGTTATTTCTTAGAAGCGTGGCAACCCCTCTCAATGAAAGTGGTTTTCCACAGTCTATGCCTAGGGCTACTTGAAGAGGCAACAAACCACAGAGACAAAACTCAGAACTCCTTTATTTTGTGAAGTTTCAAAGAGCTACTACAAACCATGTTGGATTTAAAGTTCCAAATTCATCTATCAATATAGGAGAGAACAGAGGGAAACCTAAATATAAAAACCGCTACTGTTGACGAAAGCTTCAAACTAGAAGAACAAAATTTGGTGAGCCAAGTGGGATTTGTGTACTGATCATTACCACCAAGTATCATCAAGATTGGGTGAAAAAATATTTGCTGGTATTTCGGAAACTTGTAATTTCTTAGAAGCTTGGCAACCACTCTCAATGAAAGTGCTTTTCCACAGTCTGCGCCTAGGGCTACTTTAGGAGGAAACAAACCATTGAGACAAAACTGAGAACTCCTTTATTATGTCAAGTTTCAAAGAGCTACTACGAACCATGTTGGATTTAGAGTTCCAAATTCATCTATCTATAAAGGAGAGAACAGAGGGAAACCTAAATATAAAAACTGCTACTGTAGACGAACGCTTCAACGTAGAAGAACAAAATTTGGTGAGCCAAGTGGGATTTGTGTACTGATCATTACCACCAAGTATCAACAAGATTGGGTGAAAAAATATTTGCTGGTATTTCGGAAACTTGTAATTTCTTAGAAGCTTGGATACCCCTCTCAATGAAAGTGCTTTTCCACAGTCTGTGCCTAGGGCTACTTGAAGAGGAAACAAACCATAGAGACAAAACTGAGAACTCCTTTATTTTGTCAAGTTTCAAAGAGCTACTAAAAACCATGTTGGATTTAGAGTTCCAAATTCATCTATCTATATATGAGAGAACAGAGGGAAACCTAAATATAAAAACTGCTACTGTAGATGAACGCTTCAACCTAGAAGAACAGAATATGGTGAGCCAAGTGGGATTTATGTACTGATCATCAGCAACAAGTATCATCAAGATTGGCTGAAAAAATATTTGCTGGTATTTCGTAAACTCGTTATTTCTTAGAAGCTTGGCAACCCCTCTCAATGAAAGTGCTTTTCCACAGACTGTGCCTAGGGCTACTTGAAGAGGAAACAAACCATAGAAACAAAACTGACAACTCCTTTATTATGTCAAGTTTCAAAGAGCTACTACAAACTATGTTGGATTTAGAGTTCCAAATTCATATATCTATATAAAAGAGAACAGAGGGTAACCTAGATATAAAAACTGCTACTGTAGACGAACGCTTCAACCTAGAAGAGCAAAATTTGGTGAGTCAAGTGGGATTTGTGTACTGATCATTAGCAACAAGTATCATCAAGATTGGGTGAAAAAATATTTGCTGGTATTTCGGAAACTCGTAATTTCTTAGAAGCTTGGCAACCCCTCTCAATGAAAGTGCTTTTCCTCAGTCTGTGACTACGGCTACTTGAAGAGGAAACAAACCATAGAGACAAAACTGAGAACTCCTTTATTTTGTCAAGTTTCAAAGAGCTACTACAAACCATGTTGGATTTAGGGTTCCAAATTCATCTATCTATATAGGAGAGAACAGAGGGAAACGTAAATATAAAAACTGCTACTTTAGATGAACGCTTCAACCTAGAAGAACAGAATTTGGTGAGCCAAGTGGGATTTGTGTACTGATCATCAGCAACAAGTATCATCAAGATTGGCTGAAAAAATATTTGCTGGTATTTCGGAAACTCGTTATTTCTTAGAAGCTTGGCAACCCCTCTCAATGAAAGTGCTTTTCCACAGTCTGTGCCTAGGGCTACTTGAAGAAGAAACAAACCATAGAAACAAAACTGACAACTCCTTTATTTTGTCAAGTTTCAAAGAGCTACTACAAACCATGTTGGATTTAGAGTTCCAAATTCATATATCTATATACGAGAGAACAGAGGGTAACCTAGATATAAAAACTGCTACTGTAGACGAACGCTTCAACCTAGAAGAGCAAAATTTGGTGAGTCAAGTGGGATTTGTGTACTGATCATTAGCAACAAGTATCATCAAGATTGCGTGAAAAAATATTTGCTGGTATTTCGGAAACTCGTAATTTCTTAGAAGCTTGGCAACCCCTCTCAATGAAAGTGCTTTTCCTCAGTCTGTGACTACGGCTACTTGAAGAGGAAACAAACCATAGAGACAAAACTGAGAACTCCTTTATTTTGTCAAGTTTCAAACAGCTACTACGAACCATGTTGGATTTAGAGTTCCAAATTCATCTATCTATAAAGGAGAGAACAGAGGGAAACCTAAATATAAAAACTGCTACTGTAGACGAACGCTTCAACGTAGAAGAACAAAATTTGGTGAGCCAAGTGGGATTTGTGTACTGATCATTACCACCAAGTATCAACAAGATTGGGTGAAAAAATATTTGCTGGTATTTCGGAAACTTGTAATTTCTTAGAAGCTTGGATACCCCTCTCAATGAAAGTGCTTTTCCACAGTCTGTGCCTAGGGCTACTTGAAGAGGAAACAAACCATAGAGACAAAACTGAGAACTCCTTTATTTTGTCAAGTTTCAAAGAGCTACTAAAAACCATGTTGGATTTAGAGTTCCAAATTCATCTATCTATATATGAGAGAACAGAGGGAAACCTAAATATAAAAACTGCTACTGTAGATGAACGCTTCAACCTAGAAGAACAGAATATGGTGAGCCAAGTGGGATTTATGTACTGATCATCAGCAACAAGTATCATCAAGATTGGCTGAAAAAATATTTGCTGGTATTTCGTAAACTCGTTATTTCTTAGAAGCTTGGCAACCCCTCTCAATGAAAGTGCTTTTCCACAGACTGTGCCTAGGGCTACTTGAAGAGGAAACAAACCATAGAAACAAAACTGACAACTCCTTTATTATGTCAAGTTTCAAAGAGCTACTACAAACTATGTTGGATTTAGAGTTCCAAATTCATATATCTATATAAAAGAGAACAGAGGGTAACCTAGATATAAAAACTGCTACTGTAGACGAACGCTTCAACCTAGAAGAGCAAAATTTGGTGAGTCAAGTGGGATTTGTGTACTGATCATTAGCAACAAGTATCATCAAGATTGGGTGAAAAAATATTTGCTGGTATTTCGGAAACTCGTAATTTCTTAGAAGCTTGGCAACCCCTCTCAATGAAAGTGCTTTTCCTCAGTCTGTGACTACGGCTACTTGAAGAGGAAACAAACCATAGAGACAAAACTGAGAACTCCTTTATTTTGTCAAGTTTCAAAGAGCTACTACAAACCATGTTGGATTTAGGGTTCCAAATTCATCTATCTATATAGGAGAGAACAGAGGGAAACGTAAATATAAAAACTGCTACTTTAGATGAACGCTTCAACCTAGAAGAACAGAATTTGGTGAGCCAAGTGGGATTTGTGTACTGATCATCAGCAACAAGTATCATCAAGATTGGCTGAAAAAATATTTGCTGGTATTTCGGAAACTCGTTATTTCTTAGAAGCTTGTCAACCCCTCTCAATGAAAGTGCTTTTCCACAGTCTGTGCCTAGGGCTACTTGAAGAAGAAACAAACCATAGAAACAAAACTGACAACTCCTTTATTTTGTCAAGTTTCAAAGAGCTACTACAAACCATGTTGGATTTAGAGTTCCAAATTCATATATCTATATACGAGAGAACAGAGGGTAACCTAGATATAAAAACTGCTACTGTAGACGAACGCTTCAACCTAGAAGAGCAAAATTTGGTGAGTCAAGTGGGATTTGTGTACTGATCATTAGCAACAAGTATCATCAAGATTGCGTGAAAAAATATTTGCTGGTATTTCGGAAACTCGTAATTTCTTAGAAGCTTGGCAACCCCTCTCAATGAAAGTGCTTTTCCTCAGTCTGTGACTACGGCTACTTGAAGAGGAAACAAACCATAGAGACAAAACTGAGAACTCCTTTATTTTGTCAAGTTTCAAAGAGCTACTACAAACCATGTTGGATTTAGAGTTCCAAATTCATCTATCTATATAGGAGAGAACAGAGGGAAACCTAAATATAAAAACTGCTACTGTAGACGAACGCTTCAACCTAGAAGAACAAAATTTGGTGAGCCAAGTGGGATTTGTGTACTGATCATTACCACCAAGTATCATCAAGATTGGGTGAAAAAATATTTGCTGGTATTTCGGAAACCCGTTATTTCTTAGAAGCTTGGCAACCCCTCTCAATGAAAGTGCTTTTCCACAGTCTGTGCATAGGGTTACTTGCAGAGGAAACAAACCATAGAGACAAAACTGAGAACTCCTTTATTTTGTCAAGTTTCAAAGAGCTACTACAAACCATGTTGGATTTAGAGTTCCAAATTCATCTATCTATATAGGAGAGAACAGAGGGAAACCTAAATATAAAAACCGCTACTGTAGACGAAAGCTTCAAACTAGAAGAACAAAATTTGGTGAGCCAAAAGGGATTTGTGTACTGATCATTACCACCAAGTATCATCAAGATTGGGTGAAAAAATATTTGCTGGTATTTCGGAAACCCGTTATTTCTTAGAAGCGTGGCAAGCCCTCTCAATGAAAGTGCTTTTCCACAGTCTGTGCCTAGGGCTACTTGAAGAGGAAACAAACCATAGAGACAAAACTGAGAACTCCTTTATTTTGTCAAGTTTCAAAGAGCTACTACAAACCATGTTGGATTTAGAGTTCCAAATTCATCTATCTATATAGGAGAGAACAGAGGGAAACCTAAATATAAAAACCGCTACTGTAGACGAAAGCTTCAAACTAGAAGAACAAAATTTGGTGAGCCAAGTGGGATTTGAGTACTGATCATTAGCAACAAGTATCATCAATATTGGGTGAAAAAATATTTGCTGGTGTTTCGGAAACTCGTTATTTCTTAGAAGCTTGGCAACCCCTCTCAATGAAAGTGCTTTTCCACAGTCTGTGCCTAGGGCAAAGAGAAGAGGAAACAATCCATAGAGACAAAACTGAGAACGCTTTTATTTTTCAAGTTTCAAAGAGCTAGTACAAACCATGTTGGATTTAGAGTTCCAAATTCATCTATCTATACAGGAGAGAACAGAGGGAAACCTAAATATAAAAAGTGCTACTGTAGACGAACGCTTCAACCTAGAAGAACAAAATTTGGTGAGCCAAGTGGGATTTGTGTACTGATCATTACCACAAAGAATCATCAAGATTGGGTGAAAAAATATTTGCTGGTATTTCGGAAACTCGTAATTTCTTAAAGCTTGGCAACCCCTCTCAATGAAAGTGCTTTTCCACAGTCTGTGCCTAGGGCTACTTGAAGAGGAAACAAACCATAGAGACAAAACTGAGAACTCCTTTATTTTTTCATGTTTCAAAGAGCTACTACAATCCATGTTGGATTTAGAGTTCCAAATTCATCTATCTATAGAGGAGAGAACAGAGGGAAACCTAAATATAAAAACTGCTACTGTAGAAGAACGCTTCAACCTAGAAGAACAAAATTTAGTGAGCCAAGAGGGATTTGTGTACTGATCATTACCACCAAGTATCATCAAGATTGGGTGAAAAAATATATGCTGGTATTTCGAAAACTTGTAATTTCTTAGAAGCTTGGATACCCCTCTCAATGAAAGTGCTTTTCCACAGTCTGTGCCTAGGGCTACATGAAGAGGAAACAAACCATAGAAACAAAATTGAGAACTCCTTTATTTTGTCAAGTTTCAAAGAGCTACTACAAACCATGTTGGATTTAGAGTTCCAAATTCATCTATCTATATATGAGAGAACAGAGTGAAACCTAAATATAAAAACTGCTATCGTAGACGAACGTTTCAACCTAGAAGAACAAAATTTGGTGAGCCAAGTGGGATTTGTGTACTGATCATTACCACCAAGTATCATCAAGATTGGGTGAAAAAATATTTGCTGGTGTTTCGGAAACTTGTAATTTCTTAGAAGCTTGGCAACCACTCTCAATGAAAGTGCTTTTCCACAGTCTCTGCCTAGGGCTACTTGAAGAGGAAACAAACCATAGAGACAAAACTGAGAACTCCTTTATTTTGTCAAGGTTCAAAGAGCTACTGCAATCCGTGTTGGAATTAGAGTTCCAAATTCATCTATCTATATAGGCGAGAACAGAGAGAAACCTAAATATAAAAACTGCTACTATAAACGAACGCTTCAACCTAGAAGAACAAAATTTGGTGAGCCAAGTGGGATTTGTGTACTGATCATTACCACCTAGTATCATCAAGATTGGGTGAAAAAATATTTGCTGGTGTTTCGGAAACTTGTAATTTCTTAGAAATTGGCAACCACGTTCCTTGAAAGCGCTTTTCCACAGTCTGTGCCTAGGGCTACTTGAAGAGGAAACAAACCATAGAGAGAAAACTGAGAACTCCTTTATTTTGTCAAGTTTCAAAGGGCTACTACAAACCATGTTGAATTTAGAGTTCCAAATTCATCTATCTATACATGAGAGAACAGAGTGAAACCTAAATATAAAAACTGCTACTGTAGACGAACGCTTCAACCTAGAAGAACAAAATTTTGTGAGCCAAGTGGGAATTGTGTACTGATCATTACCACCAAGTATAGTCAAGATTGGGTGAAAAAATATTTGCTGGTATTTCGGACACTCGTTATTTCTTAGAAGCTTGGCAACCCCTCTCAATGAAAGTGCTTTTCCACAGTCTGTGCCTAGGGCTACTTGAAGAGGGAACAAACCATAGAGACAAAACTGAGAACTCCTTTATTTTGTCAAGATTCAAAGAGCTACTACAAACCATGTTGGATTTAGAGTTCCAAATTCATCTATCTATACAGGAGAGAACAGAGGGAAACCTAAATATAAAAACTGCTATTGTAGACGAACGTTTCAACCTAGAAGAACAAAATTGGGTGAGCCAAGTGGGATTTGTGTACTGATCACTACGACCAAGTATCATCAAGATTGGGTGAAAAAATATTTGCTGGTGTTTCGGAAACTTGTAATTTCTTAGAAGCTTGGAAAGTACTCTCAATGAAAGTGCTATTCCACAGTCTGTGCCTAGGGCTACTTGAAGAGGAAACAAACCATAGAGACAAAATTGAGAAAACCTTTATTTTGTCAAGTTCCAAAGAGCTACTACAAACCATGTTGGATTTAGTGTTCCATATTCATCTATCTATATATGAGAGAACAGAGTGAAACCTAAATATAAAAACTGCTACTGTAGATGAACGCTTCAACCTAGAAGAACAAAATTTGGTGAGCCAAGTGGGATTTGTGTACTGATCATTTCCACCAAGTATCATCAAGATTGGGTGAAAAAATATTTGCTGGTATTTCGGAAACTCGTTATTTCTTAGAAGCTTGGCAACCCCACTAAATGAAAGTGCTTTTCCACATTCTCTGCCTAGGGCTACTTGAAGAGGAAACAAACCATAGAGAGAAAACTGAGAACTCCTTTATTTTGTCAAGTTTCAAAGGGCTACTACTATCCATGTTGGATTTAGAGTTCCAAATTCATCTATCTATATAGGAGAGAACAGAGAGAAACCTAAATATAAAAACTGCTACTGTAAACGAACGCTTCAACCTAGAAGAACAAAATTTGGTGAGCCAAGTGGGATTTGTTTACTGATCATTACCACCTAGTATAATCAAGATTGGGTGAAAAAATATTTGCTGGTGTTTCGGAAACTTGTAATTTCTTAGAAATTGGCAACCACGCTCAGTGAAAGTGCTTTTCCACAGTCTGTGCCTAGGGCTACTTGAAGAGGAAACAAACCATAGAGACAAAATTGAGAAAACCTTTATTTTGTCAAGTTCCAAAGAGCTACTACAAACCATGTTGGATTTAGTGTTCCAAATTCATCTATCTATATATGAGAGAACAGAGTGAAACCTAAATATAAAAACTGCTACTGTAGACGAACGCTTCAACCTAGAAGAACAAAATTTGGTGAGCCAAGTGGGATTTGTGTACTGATCATGACCACCAAGTATCATCAAGATTGGGTGAGAAAATATTTGGTGGTATTTCGGAAACTCGTTATTTCTTAGAAGCTTGGCAACCCCTCTAAATGAAAGTGCTTTTCCACATTCTGTGCCTAGGGCTACTTGAAGAGGAAACAAACCATAGAGAGAAAACTGAGAACTCGTTTATTTTGTCAAGTTTCAAAGAGCTACTATAAACCCTGTTGGATTTAGAGTTCCTAATTCATCTATCTATATATGAGAGAACAGAGTGAAACCTAAATATAAAAACTGCTACTGTAGACGAACGCTTCAACCTAGAAGAACAAAATTTGGTGAGCCAAGTGGGATCTGTATACTGATCATTACCACCAAGTATCATCAAGATTGGTTTAAAAAATTTTTGCTGGTATTTCGGAAACTCGTTATTTCTTAGAAGCTTGGCAACCCCTCTCAATGAAAGTGCTTTTCCACAGTCTGTGCTTAGGGCTACTTGAAGAGGAAACAAACCATAGAGACAAAACTGAGAACTCCTTTATTTTTTCAAGTTTCAAAGAGCTACTACAATCCATGTTGGATTTAGAGTTCCAAATTCATCTATCTATAGAGGAGAGAACAGAGGGAAACCTACATATAAAAACTGCTACTGTAGAAGAACGCTTCAACCTAGAAGAACAAAATTTAGTGAGCCAAGAGGGATTTGTGTACTGATCATTACCACCAAGTATCATCAAGATTGGGTGAAAAAATATTTGCTGGTATTTCGAAAACTTGTAATTTCTTAGAAGCTTGGATACCCCTCTCAATGAAAGTGCTTTTCCACAGTCTGTGCCTAGGGCTACATGAAGAAGAAACAAACCATAGAAACAAAATTGAGAACTCCTTTATTTTGTCAAGTTTCAAAGAGCTACTACAAACCATGTTGGATTTAGAGTTCCAAATTCATCTATCTATATATGAGAGAACAGAGTGAAACCTAAATATAAAAACTGCTACTGTAGACGAACGCTTCAACCTAGAAGAACAAAATTTTGTGAGCCAAGTGGGATTTGTGTACTGATCATTACCACCAAGTATCATCAAGATTGGGTGAAAAAATATTTGCTGATATTTCGGAATCTCGTTATTTCTTAGAAGCTTGGCAACCCATCTCAATGAAAGTGCTTTCCACAGTCTGTGCCTACGGCTACTTGAAGAGGAAACAAAACATAGAGACAAAATTAAGAACTCCTTTATTTTGTCAAGTTTCAAAGAGCTACTACAAACCATGTTGGATTTAGAGTTCCAAATTCATCTATCTATACAGGAGAGAACAGAGGGAAACCTAAATATAAAAAGTGCTACTGTAGATGAAAGCTTCAAACTAGAATACAAAATTTGGTGAGCCAAGTGGGATTTCTGTACTGATCATTACCAACAAGTATCATCAAGATTGGGTGAAAAAATAGTTGCTGGTATTTCGGAAACTCGTTATTTCTTAGAAGCATGGCAACCCCTCTCAGTGAAAGTGCTTTTCCACAGTGCGTGGCTAGGGCTACTTGAAGAGGACACAAACCATAGAGACAAAACTGAGAAAACCTTTATTTTGTCAAGTTTCAAAGCGCTACTACAAACCATGTTGGATTTAGTGTTCCAAATTCATCTATCTATATATGAGAGAACAGAGTGAAACTTAATATAAAAACTGCTACTGTAGACGAACGCTTCAACCTAAAAGAACAAAATTTGGTGAGCCAAGTGGGATTTGTGTACTTATCATGACCACCAAGTATCATCAAGATTGGGTGAAAAAACATTTGCTGGTATTTCGGAAACTGGTTATTTCTTAGAAGCTTGGGAACCCCTCTCAATGAAAGTGCTTTTACACAGTCTGTGCCTGGAGCTACTTGAAGAGGAAACAAACCATAGCGACAAAACTGAGAACACCTTTATTTTGTCAAGTTTCAAACAGCTACTACAAACCATGTTGGAATTAGAGTTCCAAATTCATCTATCTATATAGGAGATAACAGAGGGAAACCTAAATATAAAAACTGCTACTGTAGACGAACGTTTCAATCTAGAAGAACAAAATTTGGTGAGCCAAGTGGGATTTGTGTACTGATCATTACCACCAAGTGTTATCAAGATTGGGTGAAAAAATATTGGCTGGTATTTCGGAAACTCGTTATTTCGTAGAAGCTTGGCAACCCCACTCAATGAAAGTGCTTTCCACAGTCTGTGCCTAGGGCTACTTGAAGAGGAAACAAACCATAGAGACAAAACTGAGAACTCCTTTATTTTGTCAAGTTTCAAAGAGCTACTACAAATCATGTTGATTTTAGAGTTCCAAATAAATCTATCTATATAGGAGAGAACAGAGGGAAACCTAAATATAAAAACTGCTACTGTAGACGAAAGCTTCAAACTCGAAGAACAAAATTTCGTGAGCCAAGTGGGATTTGTGTACTGATCATTACCACCAAGTATCATCAAGATTGGGTGAAAAAATATTTGCTGGTGTTTCGGAAACTTGTAATTTCTTAGAAGCTTGGCAACCATTCTCAATGAAAGTGCTTTTCCACAGTCTGTGCCTAGGGCTACTTGAAGAGGAAACAAACCGTAGAGACAAAATTGAGAAAACCTTTATTTTGTCAAGTTCCAAAGAGCTACTACAAACCATGTTGGATTTAGTGTTCCATATTCATCTATCTATATATGAGAGAACAGAGTGAAACCTAAATATAAAAACTGCTACTGTAGACGAACGCTTCAACCTAGAAGAACAAAATTTGGTGAGCCAAGTGGGATTTGTGTACTGATCATTACCACCAAGTATCATCAAGATTGGGTGAAAAAATATTTGCTGGTATTTTGGAAACTCCTTATTTCTTAGAAGCTTGGCAACCCCACTAAATGAAAGTGCTTTTCCACATTCTCTGCCTAGGGCTACTTGAAGAGGAAACAAACCATAGAGAGAAAACTGAGAACTCCTTTATTTTGTCAAGTTTCAAAGGGCTACTACTATCCATGTTGGATTTAGAGTTCCAAATTCATCTATCTATATAGGAGAGAACAGAGAGAAACCTAAATATAAAAACTGCTACTGTAAACGAACGCTTCAACCTAGAAGAACAAAATTTGGTGAGCCAAGTGGGATTTGTTTACTGATCATTACCACCTAGTATCATCAAGATTGGGTGAAAAAATATTTGCTGGTGTTTCGGAAACTTGTAATTTCTTAGAAATTGGCAACCACGCTCAGTGAAAGTGCTTTTCCACAGTCTGTGCCTAGGGCTACTTGAAGAGGAAACAAACCATAGAGACAAAATTGAGAAAACCTTTATTTTGTCAAGTTTCAAAGAGATACTACAAACCATGTTGGATATAGTGTTCCAAATTCATCTACCTATATATGAGAGAACAGAGTGAAACCTAAATATAAAAACTGCTACTGTAGACGAACGCTTCAACCTAGAAGAACAAAATTTGGTGAGCCAAGTGGGATTTGTGTACTGATCATGACCACCAAGTATCATCAATATTGGGTGAGAAAATATTTGCTGGTATTTCGGAAACTCGTTATTTCTTAGAAGCTTGGCAACCCCTCTCAATGAAAGTGCTTTTCCACATTCTGTGCCTAGGGCTACTTGAAGAGGAAACAAACCATAGAGAGAAAACTGAGAACTCCTTTATTTTGTCAAGTTTCAAAGAGCTACTATAAACCCTGTTGGATTTAGAGTTCCTAATTCATCTATCTATATATGAGAGAACAGAGTGAAACCTAAATATAAAAACTGCTACTGTAGACGAACGCTTCAACCTAGAAGAACAAAATTTGGTGAGCCAAGTGGGAATTGTGTACTGATCATTACCACCTAGTATCATCAATATTGGGTGAATAAATATTTGCTGGTGTTTCGGAAACTTGTAATTTCTTAGAAGCTTGGCAACCACTCTCAATGAAAGTGCTTTTCCACAGTCTATGCCTAGGGCTACTTGAAGAGGAAACAAACCATAGAGACAAAACTGAGAACTCCTTTATTTTGTCAAGTTTCAAAGAGCTACTACTATCCATGTTGGATTTAGAGTTCCAAATTCATCTATCTATATAGGCGAGAACAGAGAGAAACCTAAATATAAAAACTGCTACTGTAAACGAACGCTTCAACCTAGAAGAACAAAATTTGGTGAGCCAAGTGGGATTTGTGAACTGATCATTACCACCTAGTATCATCAAGATTGGGTGAAAAAATATTTGCTGGTGTTTCGGAAACTTGTAATTTCTTAGAAGCTTGGCAACCCCTCTCAATGAAACTGCTCTTCCACAGTATGTGCCTAGGGCTACTTGAAGAGGAAACAAACCATAGAGACAAAACTGAGAACTTATTTATTTTGTCAAGTTTCAAAGAGCTACTACAAACCATGTTGGATTTAGAGTTCCAAATTCATCTATCTATATAGGAGAGAACAGAGGGAAACCTAAATATAAATACTGCTACTGTAGAAGAACGCTTCAACCTAGAAGAACAAAATTTGGTGAGCCAAGTGGGATTAGTGTTCATCATTACCACCAAGTATCCTCAAATTTGGTGAAAAAATATTTGCTGGTATTTCGGAAACTCGTTATTTCTTAGAAGCTTGGCAACCCATCTCAATGAAAGTGCTTTTCCACAGTTTGTGCCTAGGGATACTTGAAGTGGACACAAACCATAAAGAAAAATCTGAGAACACCTTTATTTTGTCAAGTTTCAAGGGCTACTACAAACCATGTTGGATTTAGAGTTCCAAATTCATCTATCTATATATGAGAAAACAGAGGGAAACCTAAATATAAAAACTGCTACTGTAGACGAACTCTTCAACGTAGAAGAACAAAATTTGGTAAGTCAAGTGGGATTTGTGTACTGATCATTACCACCAAGTATCATCAAGATTGGGTGAAAAAATATTTGCTTGTATTTCGAAAACTCGTTATTTCTTAGAAGCTTGGCAACCCCTCTCAATGAAAGTGCTTTTCCACAGTCCGTGCCTAGGGCTACTTGAAGAGGAAACAAACCATAGAGACAAATGTGAGAACTCCTTTATTTTGTCAAGTTTCAAAGAGCTACTACAAACCCTGTTGGATTTAGAGTTCCAAATTCATCTATCAATATAATAGAGAACAGAGGGAAACCTAAATATAAAAACTGCTACTGTAGACGAATGCTTTATCCTAGAAGAACAAAATTTGGTGAGCCAAGTGGGATTTTTGTACTGATCATTACCACCAAGTATCATCAAGTTTGGGAGAAAAAATATTTGCTGGTATATCGGAAACTCGATATTTCTTAGAAACTTGGCAACCCCTCTCAATGAAAGTGCTTTTCCACAGTCTGTTCCTAGGGCTAATTGAAAAGGAAACAAACCATAGAGACAAAACAGAGAAGTTCTTTATTTTGTCAAGTTTCAAAGAGCTACTACAAACCATGCTGGATTTAGAGTTCCAAATTCATCTATCTATATAGGAGAGAACAGAGGGGAACCTAAATACAAAAACTGCTACTGTAGACGAATGCTTCATCCTAGAAGAACAAAATCTGGTGAGCCAAGTGGGACTTGCCTACTGATCATTACCACCAAGTATCATCAAGATTGGGTGAAAAAATATTTGCTGGTATTTCGGAAACTCGTAATTTCTTAGAAGCTTGGCAAACCCTCTCAGTGAAAGTGCTTTTCCACAGTCTGTGCCTAGGGCTACTTGAAGAGGAATCAAAACATAGAGAAAAAACTGAGAACTCCTTTATTTTGTCAAGTTTCAAAGAGCTACTACAAACCATGTTGGATTTAGAGTTCCAAATTCATCTATCTATATAGGAGAGAACAGAGGGAAACCTAAATATAAAAACTGCTACTGTAGAAGAACGATTCAACCTAGAAGAACAAAATATCGTGAGACAAGTGGGATTTGTGTACTGATCCTTACCACCAAGTATCATCAAGTTTGGTTAAAAAAAAAATTGCTTGTATTTCGGAAACTCGTTATTTCTTAGAAGCTTGGCAACCCATCTCAATGAAAGTGCTTTTCCAGAGTCTGTGCCTAGGGCTACTTGAAGAGGAAACAAACCAGAGAGAAAAATTTGAGAACTCCTTTATTTTGTCAAGTTTCAAAGAGCTATTACAAACCATGTTGGATTTAGAGTTCCAAATTCATCTATCTATATAGGAGAGAACAGAGGAAAACCTAAATATAAAAACTGCTACTGTAGACGAACGCTTCAACCTAGAAGAACAAAATTTGCTAAGCCAAGTGGGATTTGTGTACTGATCCTTACCACCAAGTATCATCAAGTTTGGTTAAAAAAAATATTGCTTGTATTTCGGACACTCGTAATTTCTTAGAAGCTTGGCAACCCCTCTCAATGAAAGTCCTCTTCCACAGTCTGTGCCTAGGGCTACTTGAAGAGGAAACAAACCATAGAGACAAAACTGAGAACTCCTTTATTTTGTCAAGTTTCAGAGAGGTACTACAAACCATGCTGGATTTAGAGTTCCAAATTCATCTATCTATATAGGAGAGAACAGAGGGACACCTAAATATAAAAACTGCTACTGTTGACGAATGCTTCATCCTAGAAGAACAAAATTTGTTGATCCAAGTGGGATTTTTGTACTGATCATTACCACCAAGTATCATCAAGTTTGGGTGAAAAAATATTTGCTGGTATTTCGGAAACTCGATATTTCTTAGAAGCTTGGCAACCCATCCCAAAGAAAGTGCTTTTCCACAGTCTGTTCCTAGGGCTACTTGAAGAGGAAACAAACCACAGAGACAAAACAGGGAAATTCTTTATTTTGTCAAGTTTCAAAGAGCTACTACAAACCATATTGGATTTAGAGTTCCAAATTCATCTATCTATATATGAGAGAACAGAGGAAACCTAAATATAAAAACTGCTACTGTAGACGAACGCTTCAACCTAGAAGAACAAAATTTGCTAAGCCAAGTGGGATTTGTGTACTGATCATTACCACCAAGTATCATCAAGATAGGGTGAAAAAATATTTGATGGTATTTCGGAAACTCGTTATTTCTTAGAAGCTTGGCAACCCCTCTCAATGAAAGTGCTTTTCCACAGTCTGTTCCTAGGGCTACTTGAAGAGAAAACAAACCATAGAGACAAATCTGAGAACTCCTTTATTTTGTCAAGTTTCAAATAGCTACTACGAACCATGCTGGATTTAGAGTTCCAAATTCATCTATCTATATAGGAGAGAACAGAGGGGAACGAAATATAAAAACTGCTACTGTAGACGAATGCTTCATCGTAGAAGAACAAAATTTGGTGAGCCAAGTGGGATTTGGGTACTGATCATTACCACCAAGTATCATCAAGATTGGGTGAAAAAATATTTGCTGGTATTTCGGAAACTCGTAATTTCTTAGAAGCTTGGCAACCCCTCTCAATGAAAGTGCTTTTCCACAGTCTGTGCCTAAAACTACTTGAAGAGGAAACAAACCATAGAGAGAAAACTGAGAACTCCTTTATTTTGTCAAGTTTCAAAGAGCTACTACAAACCATGTTGTATTTAGAGTTCCAAATTCATCTATCTATATAGGAGAGAACAGAGAGAAACCTAAATATAAAAACTGCTACTGTAGACGAACGCTTCAAGCTAGAAGAACAAAATTGGTGAGCCAAGTGGGATTTGTGTACTGATCATTACCACCAAGTATCAACAAGATTGTGTGAAAAAATATTTGCTGGTATTTCGGAAACTCTTTATTTCTTAGAAGCTTGGCAACCCATCTCAATGAAAGTGCTTTCCACAGTCTGTGCCTAGGTCTACTTTAAGAGGAAACAAACCATAGAGACAAAACTGAGAACTCCTTTATTTTGTCAAGTTTCAAAGAGCTACTACAAACCATGTTGGATTTAGAGTTCCAAATTCATCTATCTGTATAGGAGAGAACAGAGGGAAACCTAAATATAAAAACTGCTACTGTAGACGAAAGCTTCAAACTAGAAGAACAAAATTTGTGAGCCAAGTGGGATTTGTGTACTGATCATTAGCACCAAGAATCATCAAATTTGGGTGAAAAAATATTTGCTGGTATTTCGGAAACTCGTTATTTCTTAGAAGCTTGGCAACCCCTCTCAATGAAAGTGCTTTTCCACCGTCTGTGCCTAGGGCTACTTGAAGAGGAAACAAACCATAGAGACAAAACAGGGAAGTTCTTTATTTTGTCAAGTTTCAATGAGCTACTACAAACCATGCTGGATTTAGAGTTCCAAATTCATCTATCTATATAGGAGAGAACAGAGCAGAACGAAATATAAAAACTGCTACTTTAGACGAATGCTTCATCCTAGAAGAACAAAATTTGGTGAGCCAAAGTGGGATTTGGGTACTGATCATTACCACCAAGTATCATCAAGATTGGGTGAAAAAATATTTGCTGGTATTTCGGAAACTCGTAATTTCTTAGAAGCTTGGCAAACCCTCTCAGTGAAAGTGCTTTTCCACAGTCTGTGAATAGGGCTACTTGAAGAGGAACCAAACCATAGAGACAAAACTGAGAACTCCTTTATTTTGTCAAGTTTCAAGGAGCTACTACAAAGCATGTTGGATTTAGAGTTCCAAATTCATCTATCTATAAAGGAGAGAACAGAGGGAAACCTAAATATAAAAACTGCTACTGTAGACTAACGCTTCAACCTAGAAGAACAAAATTTGGTAAGCCAAGTGGGATTTGTGTACAGATCATTACCACCAAGTATCATCAAGATTGGGGGAAAAAATATTTGCTGGTATTTCGGAAACTCGTTATTTCTTAGAAGCTTGGCAACCCCTCTCAATAAAAGTGCTTTTCCACCGTCTGTGCCTAGGGCTACTTGAAGAGGAAACAAACCATAGAGACAAAACTGAGAACTCCTTTATTTTGTTAAGTTTCAAAGAGCTACTATAAACCATGTTGGATTTAGAGTTCCAAATTCATCTATCTATATATGAGAGAACAGAGAAAAACCTAAATATAAAAACTGCTACTGTAGACGAACGCTTCAACCTTGAAGAACAAAATTTGGTGACCCAAGTGGGATTTGGTTACTGATCATTACCACCAAGTATCATCAAAATTGGTTGAATAAATATTTGCTGGTATTTTGGAAACTCGATATTTCTTAGAAACTTGGCAACCCATCTCAATGAAAGTGCTTTTCCACAGTGTGTGCCTAGGGCTACTTGAAGAGGAAACAAACCATAGAGACAAAACTGAGAACTCCGTTATTTTTTCAAGTTTCAAAGAGCTACTAGAAACCATGTAGGATTTAGAGTTCCAAATTCATCTATCTATATAGGAGAGAACAAAGAAAAACCTAATTATAAAAACTGCTACTGTAGACGAACGCTTCAACCTAGAAGAACAAAATTTGGTGAGCCAAGTGGGATTTGTGTACTGATCATTACCAAAAAGAATCATCAAATTTGGGTGAAAAAATATTTGCTGATATTTCGGTAACTCGTTATATCTTAGAAGCTTGGCAACCCCTCTCAATGAAAGTGCTTTTCCACAGTCTGTGCCTAGGGCTACTTGAAGAGGAAACAAACCATAGAGACAAAATTGAGAACTCCTTTATTTTGTCAAGTTTCAAGGAGCTACTACAAAGCATGTTGTATTTAGAGTTCCAAATTCATCTATCTATATAGGAGAGAACAGAGGGAAACCTAAATATAAAAACTGCTACTGTAGACGAACGCTTCAACCTAGAAGAACAAAATTTGGTAAGCCACGTGGGATTTGTGTACTGATCATTACCACCAAGTATCATCAAGATTGGGTGAAAAAATATTTGCTGGTATTTCGGAAACTCGTTATTTCTTAGAAGCTTGGCAACCCCTCTCAATGAAAGTGCTTTTCCACAGTCTGTGCCTAGGGCTACTTGAAGAGGAAACAAACCATAGAGACTAATCTGAGAACTCCTTTATTTTTTCAAGTATCAAAGAGCTACTACAAACCATGTTGGATTTAGAGTTCCAAATTCATCTATCTATATAGGAGAGAACAGAGAGAAACCTAAATATAAAAACTGCTACTGTAGACGAACGCTTCAACCTAGAAGAACAAAATTTGGTGAGCCAAGTGGGATTTGTGTACTGATCATTACCACCAAGTATCAACTAGATTGTGTGAAAAAATATTTGCTGGTATTTCGGAAACTCGTTATTTCTTAGAAGCTTGGCAACCCATCTCAATGAAAGTGCTTTCCACAGTCTGTGCCTAGGGCTACTTTAAGAGGAAACAAACCATTGAGACAAACCTAGAACTCCTTTATTTTGTCAAGTTTCAAAGAGCTACTACAAACCATGTTGGATTTAGAGTTCCAAATTCATCTATCTATATAGGAGAGAACAGAGGGAAACCTAAATATAAAACTGCTACTGTAGACGAACGCTTCAACCTAGAAGAACAAAATTTGGTGAGCCAAGTGGGATTTGTGTACTGATCATTACCAAAAAGAATCATCAAATTTGGGTGAAAAAATATTTGCTGGTATTTCGGAAACTCGTTATTTCTTAGAAGCTTGGCAACCCCGCTCAATGAAAGTGCTTTTCCACAGTCTGTGCCTAGGGCTACTTGAAGAGGAAACAAACCATAGAGACAAAATTGAGAACTCCTTTATTTTGTCAAGTTTCAAAGAGGGTACTACAATCCATGTTGGATTTAGAGTTCCAAATTCATCTATCTATATAGGAGAGTACAGAGGGAAACCTAAATATAAAAACTGCTACTGTACACGAATGCTTCATCCTAGATGAACAAAATTTGGTGAGCCAAGCGGGATTTGTGTGCTGATCATTACCACCAAGTATCATCAAGTTTGGGTGAAAAAATATTTGCTGTTATTTCGGAAACTCGATATTTCTTAGAAGCTTGGCAACCCATCTCAATGAAAGTGCATTTCCACAGTCTGTTCCTAGGGGTACTTGAAGAGGAAACAAACCAGAGAGACCAAACTGAGAGCTCCTTTATTTTGTCAAGTTTCAAAGAGCTACTACAAACCATGTTGGATTTAGAGTTCCAAATTCATCTATCTGTATAGGAGAGAACAGAGGGAAACCTACATATAAAAAATGCTACTGTAGACGAACGCTTCAACCTAGAAGAACAAAATGTGGTGAGCCAAGTGGGATTTGTGTACTGATCACTACCACCAAGTATCATCAAGATTGGGTGAAAAAATATTTGCTGGTATTTCGGAAACTCGTTATTTGTTAGAAGCTTGGCAACCAATCTCAATGAAAGTGCTTTCCACAGTCTGTGCCTAGGGCTACTTTAACAGGAAACAAACCATAAAGACAAAACTGAGACCTCCTTTATTTTGTCAAGTTTCAAAGAGGTACTACAAACCATGTTGGATTTAGAGTTCCAAATTCATCTATCTATATAGTAGAGAACAGAGGGAAACCTAAATATAAAAACTGCTACTGTAGACGAACGCTTCAACATAGAAGAACAAAATTTGGTGAGCCAAGTGGGATTTGTGTACTGATCAAACCACCAAGTATCATCAAGATTGGGTGAAAAAATATTTGATGGTATTTCGGAAACTCGTTATTTCTTAGAAGCTTGGCAACCCCTCTCAATGAAAATGCTTTTCCACAGTCTGTGCCTAGGGGTATGTGAAGAGGAAACAAACCATAGAGACAAATCTGAGAACTCCTTTATTTTGTCAAGTTTCAAAGAGCTACTACAAACCATGTTGGATTTAGAGTTCCAAATTCATCTATCTACATAGGAGAGAACAGAGGGAAACCTAAATATAAAAACTGCTACTGTAGAGGAACGCTTCAACGTAGAAAACAAAATTTGGTAAGCCAAGTGGGAATTGTGTACTGATCATAACCACCAAGTATCATCAAATTTGGGTGAAAAAATATTTGCTGGTATTTCGGAAACTCGTTATTTCTTAGAAGCTTGGCAACCCCTCTCAATGAAAGTGCTTATCCACAGTCTGTGCCTAGGGCTACTTGAAGAGGAAACAAACCATAGAGACAAAACAGGGAATTTCTTTATTTTGTCAAGTTTCAAAGAGCTACTACAAACCATGCTGGATTTAGAGTTCCAAATTCATCTATCTATATAGAAGAGAACAGAGGGGAACGAAATATAAAAACTGCTACTGTAGACGAATGCTTGATCCTAGAAGAACAAAATTTGGTGAGCCAAGTGGGATTTGGGTACTGATCATTACCACCAAGTATCATCTAGATTGGGTGAAAAAATATTTGATGGTATTTCGGAAACTCGTTATTTCTTAGAAGCTTGGCAACCCATCTCAATGAAAGTGCATTTCCACAGTCTGTTCCTAGGGGTACTTGAAGAGGAAACAAACCAGAGAGACCAAACTGAGAGCTCCTTTATTTTGTCAAGTTTCAAAGAGCTACTACAAACCATGTTGGATTTAGAGTTCCAAATTCATCTATCTATATAGGAGAGAACAGAGGGAAACCTAAATATAAAAACCTCTACTGTAGACGAACGCTTCAACCTAGAAGAACAAAATTTGGTGAGCCAAGTGGGATTTGTGTACTGATCATTACCAAAAAGAATCATCAAATTTGGTGAAAAAATATTTGCTGGTATTTCGGAAATTCGTTATTTCTTAGAAGCTTGGCAACCCCGCTCAATGAAAGTGCTTTTCCACAGTCTGTGCCTAGGGCTACTTGAAGAGGAAACAAACCATAGAGACAAAATTGAGAACTCCTTTATTTTGTCAAGTTTCAAAGAGGTACTACAATCCATGTTGGATTTAGAGTTCCAAATTCATCTATCTATATAGGAGAGAACAGAGAGAAACCTAAATATAAAAACTGCTACTGTACACGAATGCTTCATCCTAGATGAACAAAATTTGGTGAGCCAAGCGGGATTTGTGTGCTGATCATTACCACCAAGTATCATCAAGTTTGGGTGAAAAAATATTTGCTGGTATTTCGGAAACTCATTAATTCTTAGAAGCTTGGCAACCCATCTCAATGAAAGTGCATTTCCACAGTCGGTTCCTAGGGGTACTTGAAGAGGAAACAAACCAGAGAGACCAAACTGAGAACTCCTTTATTTTGTCAAGTTTCAAAGAGCTACTACAAACCATGTTGGATTTATAGTTCCAAATTCATCTATCTATATAGGAGAGAACAGAGGGAAACCTAAATATAAAAACTGCTACTGTAGACGAACGCTTCAACTTAGAAAACAAAATTTGGTAAGCCAAGTGGGAATTGTGTACTGATCATTACCACCAAGTATCATCAAATTTGGGTGAAAAAATATTTGCTGGTATTTCGGAAACTCGTTATTTCTTAGAAGCTTGGCAACCCCTCTCAATGAAAGTGCTTTTCCACCTTCTGTGCCTAGGGCTACTTGAAGAGGAAACAAACCATAGAGACAAAACAGGGAATTTCTTTATTTTGTCAAGTTTCAAAGAGGACTACAAACCATGCTGGATTTAGAGTTCCAAATTCATCTATCTATATAGGAGAGAACAGAGGGGAACGAAATATAAAAACTGCTACTGTAGACGAATGCTTTATCCTAGAAGAACAAAATTTGGTGAGCCAAGTGGGATTTGGGTACTGATCATTACCACCAAGTATCATCAAAATTGGGTGAAAAAATATTTGCTGGTATTTCGGAAACTCGTAATTTCTTAGAAATTTGGCAAACCCTCTCAGTGAAAGTGCTTTTCCACAGTCTGTGCCTAGGGATACTTGAAGAGGAACCAAACCATAGAGACAAAACTGAGAACTCCTTTATTTTGTCAAGTTTCAAGGAGCTACTACAAAGCATGTTGGATTTAGAGTTCCAAATTCATCTATCTATATAGGAGAGAACAGAGGGAAACCTAAATATAAAACTGCTACTGTAGACGAACGCTTCAACCTAGAAGAACAAAATTTGGTAAGCCACGTGGGATTTGTGTACTGATCATTACCACCAAGTTTCATCAAGTTTGGGTGAAAAAATATATGATGGTATTTCGGAAACTCGTTATTTCTTAGAAGCTTGGCAACCCCTCTCATTGAAAATGCTTTTCCACAGTCTGTGCCTAGGGCTATGTGAAGAGGAAACAAACCATAGAGACAAATCTGAGAACTCCTTTATTTTTTCAAGTTTCAAGGAGCTACTACAAAGCATGTTGGATTTAGAGTTCCAAATTCATCTATCTATATAGGAGAGAACAGAGGGAAACCTAAATATAAAAACTGCTACTGTAGACGAACGCTTCAACCTAGAAGAACAAAATTTGGTAAGCCACGTGGGATTTGTGTACTGATCATTACCACCAAGTATCATCAAGATTGGGTGAAAAATATTTGCTGGTATTTCGGAAACTCGTTATTTCTTAGAAGCTTGGCAACGCCTCTCAAAGAAAGTGCTTTTCCACAGTCTGTGCCTAGGGCTACTTGAAGAGGAAACAAACCATAGAGACAAAAATGAGAGAACACCTTTATTTTGTCAAGTTTCAAAGAGCTACTACAAACCATGTTAATTTAGAGTTCCAAATTCATCTATCTATATAGGAGAGAACAGAGGGAAAACCTAAATATAAAAACTGCTACTGTAGACGAACGCTTCAACCTAGAAGAACAAAATTTGGTGAGCCAAGTGGGATTTGTGTACTGATCATTACCACCAAGTATTATCAAGATTGGGTGAAAAAATATTGCTGGTATTTCGGAAACTCGTTATTTCGGAGAAGCTTGGCAAACCCCTCTCAATGAAAGTGCTTTCCACAGTCTGTGCCTAGGGCTTTGAAGAGGAAACAAACCATTGAGACAAAACTGAGAACTCCTTTATTTTGTCAAGTTTCAAAGATGTACTACAAACCATGTTGGATTTAGAGTTCCAAATTCATCTATCTATATATCAGAGAATCGAGGGAAACCTAAATATAAAACTGCTACTGTACACGATGCTTCATCCTAGATGAACAAAATTTGGTGAGCCAAGTGGGATTTGTGTGCTGATCATTACCACCACAGTATCATCAAGTTTGGGTCAAAATATTTGCTGGTATTTCGGAAACTCGATATTTCTTAGAAGCTTGGCAACCCATCTCATGAAAGTGCTTTTTCACAGTCTGTTCCTAATGCTACTTGAAGAGGGAAACAAACCAGAGAGACCAAACTGAGAACTCCTTTATTTTGTCAAGTTTCAAAGAGCTACTACAAACCATGTTGGATTTAGAGTTCCAAATTCATCTATCTGTATAGGAGAGAACAGAGGGAAACCTAAATATAAAAACTTGCTACTGTAGACGAACGCTTCAACCTAGAAGAACTACTATTTGGTAAGCCAAGTGGGATTTGTGTACTGATCATTACCACCAAGTATCATCAAGATTGGGTGAAATAATATTTGCTGGTATTTCGGAAACTCGTTTTATTAGAAGCTTGGCAACCCCTCTCAATGTAAGTGCTTTTACACAGTCTGTGCCTAGGGCTACTTGAAGAGGAAACAAACCATAGAGACAAATTTGAGAACTCTTTATTTTGTCAAGTTTCAAAGAGCTACTACAAACCATGTTGGATTTAGAGTTCCAAATTCATCTATCTATGTGGGAGAGACAGAGGGATACCTAAATATAAAAACTGCTACTGTAGACGAACGCTTCAAACTAGAAGAACAAAATTTCGTGAGCCAAGTGGGATTTGTGTCCTGATCATTACCACCGAGAATCATCAAATTTGGGTGAAAAAATATTGCTGTTATTTCGAAACTCGTTATTTCTTAAAAGCTTGGCAACCCCTCTCAATGAAAGTGCTTTTCCACAGTCTGTGCCTAGGGCTACTTGAAGAGGAAACAAACCATAGAGACAAAACTGATAACTCCTTTATTTTGTCAAGTTTCAAAGAGCTACTACAAACCATGTTGGATTTAGAGTTCCAAATTCATCTTTCTATATAGGAGAGAACAGATGGAAACCTAAATATAAAAACTGCTACTGTAGACGAACGCTTCAACCTAGAAGAACAAAATTTGGTGAGCCAAGTGGGATTTGTGTACTGGTCATTACCACCAAGTATCAACAAGATTGTGTGAAAAAATATTTCCTGGTATTTCGGAAACACGTTATTTTCTTAGAAGTTTGGCAACCCATCTCAATTAAAGTAATTTTCACAGTCTGTGCCTAGGTCTACTTTAAGAGGAAACAAACCATAGAGACAAAAATGAGAACACCTTTATTTTGTCAAGTTTCAAAGAGCTACTACAAACCATGTTGGATTTAGAGTTCCAAATTCATCTATCTTATAGGAGAGAACAGAGGGAAACCTAAATATAAAAACTGCTACTGTAGACGAAAGCTTCAACCTAGAAGAACAAAATTTGGTGAGCCAAGTGGGATTGTGTACTGATCATTACCACCAAGTATTATCAAGATTGGGTGAAAAAATATTTGCTGGTATTTCGGAAACTCGTTATTTCTTAGAAGCTTGGCAACCCCTCTCAATGAAAGTGCTTTCCACAGTCTGTGCCTAGGGCTTTGAAGAGGAAATAAACATAGAGACAAAACTGAGAACTCCTTTATTTTGTCAAGTTTCAAAGATGTACTACAAACCATGTTGGATTTAGAGTTCCAAATTCATCTATGTATATATCAGAGAATCGAAGGAAACCTAAATATAAAAACTGCTACTGTAGACGAACGCTTCAACCTAGAAGAACAAAATTTGGTGAGCCAAGTGGAATTTGTGTACTGATCATTACCACCAAGTATCATCAAGATTGGGTGAAAAATATTTGCTGGTATTTCGGAAATTCGTTATTTCTTAGAAGCTTGGCAACCCCCTCTCAATGAAAGTGCTTTTCCACAGTCTACGCCTAGGGCTACTTGAAGAGGAAACAAGCCATAGAAACAAATCTGAGAACTCCTTTATTTTGTCAAGTTTC
The DNA here is from genome assembly GCF_048772815.1 of Callospermophilus lateralis. Lineage (NCBI taxonomy): Eukaryota > Metazoa > Chordata > Mammalia > Rodentia > Sciuridae > Callospermophilus > Callospermophilus lateralis. The sequence goes on from NW_027515325.1 coordinate 49,668, forward strand.
AAAGAGCTACTACAAACCATGTTGGATTTAGAGTTCCAAATTCATCTTTCTATATAGGAGAGACAGAGAGAAACCTAAATATAAAAACTGCTACTGTAGACGAACGCTTCAACCTAGAAGAACAAAATTTGGTGAGCCAAGTGGGATTTGTGTACTGATCATTACCACCAAGTATCAACTAGATTGTGTGAAAAAGTATTTGCTGGTATTTCGGAAACTCGTTATTTCTTAGAAGCTTGGCAACCCATCTCAATGAAAGTGCTTTCCACAGTCTGTGCCTAGGGCAACTTTAAGAGGAAACAAACCATAGAGACAAAACTGAGAACTCCTTTATTTTGTCAAGTTTCAAAGAGCTACTACAAACCATGTTGGATTTAGAGTTCCAAATTCATCTATCTATATAGGAGAGAACAGAGGGAAAACCTAAATATAAAAACTGCTACTGTAGACGAACGCTTCAACCTAGAAGAACAAAATTTGGTGAGCCAAGTGGGATTTGTGTACTGATCATTACCAAAAAGAATCATCAAATTTGTGTGAAAAAATATTTGCTGATATTTCGGTAACTCGTTATTTCTTAGAAGCTTGGCAACCCCTCTCAATGAAAGTGCTTCTCCACAGTCTGTTGCCTAGGGCTACTTGAAGAGGAAACAAACCATAGAGACAAAATTGAGAACTCCTTTATTTTGTCAAGTTTCAAAGAGCTACTACAATCCATGTTGGATTTAGAGTTCCAAATTCATCTATCTATATAGGAGAGAACAGAGGGAAACCTAAATATAAAAACTGCTACTGTACACGAATGCTTCATCCTAGAATGAACAAAATTTGGTGAGCCAAGTGGGATTTGTGTGCTGATCATTACCACCAAGTATCATCAAGTTTGGGTCAAAAAATATTTGCTGGTATTTCGGAAACTCGTTATTTCTTAGAAGCTTGGCAACCCATCTCATGAAAGTGTGCTTTTTCACAGTCTGTTCCTAGGGCTACTTGAAGAGGAAACAACCAGAGAGACCAAACTGAGAACTCCTTTATTTTGTCAAGTTTCAAAGAGCTACTACAAACCATGTTGGATTTAGAGTTCCAAATTCATCTATCTGTATAGGAGAGAACAGAGGGAAACCTAAATATAAAAACTGCTACTGTAGACGAACGCTTCAACCTAGAAGAACTAAATTTGGTAAGCCAAGTGGGATTTGTGTACTGATCATTACCACCAAGTATCATCAAGATTGGTGAAAAATATTTCCTGGTATTCGGAACTCGTAATTTCTTAGAAGCTTGGCAACCCCTCTCAATGAAAGTGCTTTTCCACAGTCTGTGCCTAGGGCTACTTGAAGAGGAAACAAACCATAGAGACAAAACTGAGAACTCCTTTATTTTTGTCAAGTTTCAAAAGCTACTACAAACCATGTTGGATTAGAGTTCCAAATTCATCTATCTATATAGGAGAGATCCGAGGGAAACTTAAATATAAAAACTGCTACTGTAGACGAACGCTTCAACCTAGAAGAACAAAATTTGGTAAGCCAAGTGGGATTTGTGTACTGATCATTCCTACCAATATCATCAAGATTGGGTGAAAAAATATTTGCTGGTATTGCGGAAACTCGTTATTTCTTAGAAGCTTGGCAACCCATCTCAATGAAAGTGATTTCCACAGTCTGTGCCTAGGTCTACTTTAAGAGGAAACAAACCATAGAGACAAAACGGAGAACTCCTTTATTTTGCCAAGTTTCAAAGAGCTACTACAAACCATGTTGGATTTAGAGTTCCAAATTCATCTATCTATGTGGGAGAGAACAGAGGGAAACCTAAATATAAAAACTGCTACTGTAGACGAACGCTTCAAACTAGAAGAACAAAATTTCGTGAGCCAAGTGGGATTTGTGTACTGATCATTACCACCAAGAATCATCAAATTTGGGTGAAAAATATTTGCTGTTATTTCGAAACTCGTTATTTCTTAGAAGCTTGGCAACCCCTCTCAATGAAAGTGCTTTTCCACAGTCTGTGCCTAGGGCTACTTGAAGAGGAAACAAACCATAGAGACAAAACTGATAACTCCTTTATTTTGTCAAGTTTCAAAGAGCTACTACAAACCATGTTGGATTTAGAGTTCCAAATTCATCTTTCTATATAGGAGAGAACAGAGGGAAACCTAAATATAAAAACTGCTACTGTAGACGAACGCTTCAACCTAGAAGAACAAAATTTGGTAAGCCAAGTGGGATTTGTGTACTGATCATTAGCTCCAAGTATCATCAAGATTGGGTGAAAAAATATTTGCTGGTATTTCGGAAACTCGTAATTTGTTAGAAGCTTGGCAACCCCTCTCAATGAAAGTGCTTTTCCACAGTCTGTGCCTAGGGCTACTTGAAGAGGAAACAAACCATAGAGACAAAACTGAGAACTCCTTTATTTTGTCAAGTTTCAAAGAGCTACTACAAACCATGTTGGATTTAGAGTTCCAAATTCATCTATCTATATAGGAGAGAACCGAGGAAAACTTAAATATAAAAACTGCTACTGTAGATGAACGCTTCAACCTAGAAGAACAAAATTTGGTAAGCCAAGTGGGATTTGTGTACTGATCATTACCACCAAGTATCAACTAGATTGTGTGAAAAAATATTTGCTGGTATTTCGGAAACTCGTTATTTCTTAGAAGCTTGGCAACCCATCTCAATGAAAGTGCTTTCCACAGTCTGTGCCTAGGGCTACTTAAAGAGGAAACAAACCATAAAGACAAAACTGAGAACTCCTTTATTTTGTCAAGTTTCAAAGAGCTACTACAGCCATGTTGGATTTAGAGTTCCAAATTCATCTATCTATATAGGAGAGAACAGAGGGAAACCTAAATATAAAAACTGCTACTGTAGACGAAAGCTTCAAACTAGAAGTACAAAATTTCGTGTGCCAAGTGGGATTTGTGTACTGATCGTTACCACCAAGAATCATCAAATTTGGGTGAAAAAATATTTGCTGGTATTTCGGAAACTCGTTATTTCTTAGAAGCTTGGCAACCCCTCTCAATGAAAGTGCTTTTCCACAGTCTGTGCCTAGGGCTACTTGAATAGGAAACAAACCATAGAGACAAAACTGAGAACTCCTTTATTTTGTCAAGTTTCAAAGAGCTACTACAAACCATGTTGGATTTAGAGTTCCAAATTCATCTTTCTATATAGGAGAGAACAGAGGGAAACCTAAATATAAAAACTGCTACTGTAGACGAACGCTTCAACTTAGAAGAACAAAATTTGGTGAGCCAAGTGGGATTTGTGTACTGATCATTAGCACCAAGTATCATCAAGATTGGGTGAAAAAATATTTGCTGGTATTTCGGAAACTCGTAATTTCGTAGAAGCTTGGCAACACCTCTCAATGAAAGTGCTTTTCCACAGTCTGTGCCTAGGGCTACTTGAAGAGGAAACAAACCTTAGAGACAAAACTGAGAACTCCTTTATTTTGTCAAGTTTCAAAGAGCTACTACAAACCATGTTGGATTTAGAGTTCCAAATTCATCTATCTATATAGGAGAGAACAGAGGGAAACCTAAATATAAAAACTGCTACTGTAGCGAAAGCTTCAACCTAGAAGAACAAAATTTGGTGAGCCAAGTGGGATTTGTGTACTGATCATTACCACCAAGTATTATCAAGATTGGGTGAAAAAATATTTGCTGGTATTTCGCAAACTCGTTATTTCGTAGAAGCTTGACAACCCCTCTGAATGAAAGTGCTTTCCACAGTCTGTGCCTAGGGCTACTTGAAGAGGAAACAAACCATAGGGACAAAACTAAGAACTACTTTATTTTGTCAAGTTTCAAAGATGTACTACAAACCATGTTGGATTTAGAGTTCCAAATTCATCTATCTATATATCAGAGAATCGAGGGAAACCTAAATATAAAAACTGCTACTGTAGACGAACGCTTCAACCTAGAAGAACAAAATTTGGTGAGCCAGTGGAATTTGTGTACTGATCATTACCACCAAGTATCATCAAGATTGGGTGAAAAAATATTTGCTGGTATTTCGGAAACTCGTTATTTCTTAGAAGCTTGGCAACCGATCTCAATGAAAATGATTTTCCACAGTGTGGCTAGGGCTATGTGAAGAGGAAACAATCCATAGAGACAAATCTGAGAACTCCATTATTTTGTCAAGTTTCAAAGAGCTACTACAAACCATGTTGGATTTAGAGTTCCAAATTCATCTATCTATATAGGAGAGAACAGAGAGAAACCTAAATATAAAAACTGCTACTGTAGACGAACGCTTCAACCTAGAAGAACAAAATTTGGTAAGCCAAGTGGGATTTGTGTACTGATCATTACCACCAAGTATCAACTAGATTGTGTGAAAAAATATTTGTTGGTATTTCGGAAACTCGTTATTTCTTAGAAGCTTGGCAACCCATCTCAATGAAAGTGCTTTCCACAGTCTGTGCCTAGGGCTACTTTAAGAGGAAACAAACCATAGAGACAAAACTGAGAACTCCTTTATTTTGTCAAGTTTCAAAGAGCTACTACAAACCATGTTGGATTTAGAGTTCCAAATTCATCTATCTATATAGGAGAGAACAGAGGGAAACGTAAATATAAAAACTGCTACTGTAGACGAACGCTTCAACCTAGAAGAACAAAATTTGGTGAGCCAAGTGGGATTTGTGTACTGATCATTACCAAAAAGAATCATCAAATTTGGGTGAAAATATATTTGCTGATATTTCGGTAACTCGTTATTTCTTAGAAGCTTGGCAACCCCTCTCAATGAAAGTGCTTTTCCACAGTCTGTGCCTCGGGCTACTTGAAGAGGAAACAAACCATAGAGACAAAATTGAGAACTCCTTTATTTTGTCAAGTTTCAAAGAGCTACTACAATCCATGTTGGATTTAGAGTTCCAAATTCATCTATCTATATAGGAGACAACAGAGGGAAACCTAAATATAAAAACTGCTACGGTAGACGAACGCTTCAAAATAAAAGAACAAAATTTGGTGAGCAAAGTGGGATTTGTGTACTGATCATTACCACCAAGTATCAACTAGATTGGGTGAAAAAATATTTGCTGGTATTTCGGAAACTCGTTATTTCTTAGAAGCTTGGCAACCCATCTCAATGCAAGTGCTTTCCACAGTCTGTGCCTAGGGCTACTTTAAGAGGAAACAAACCATAGAGACAAAACTGAGAACTCCTTTATTTTGTCAAGTTTCAAAGAGCTACTACATACCATGTTGGATTTCGAGTTCCAAATTCATCTATCTATATAGGAGAGAACAGAGGGAAACCTAAATATAAAAACTGCTACTGTAGATGAATGCTTCAAACTAGAAGTACAAAATTTCGTGAGCCAAGTGGGATTTGTGTACTGATCGTTACCACCAAGAATCATCAAATTTGGGTGAAAAAAATATTTGCTGGTATTTCGGAAACTCGTTATTTCTTAGAAGCTTGGCAACCCCTCTCAATAAAAGTGCTTTTCCACAGTCTGTGCCTAGGCCTACTTGAAGAAGAAAGAAACAATCGAGACAAAACTGAGAACTCCTTTATTTTATCAAGTTTCAAGGAGCTACTACAAAGCATGTTGGATTTAGAGTTCCAAATTCATCTATCTTTATAGGAGAGAACAGAGGGAAACCTAAATATAAAAACTGCTACTGTAGACGAACGCTTCAACCTAGAAGAACAAAATTTGGTAAGCCACGTGGGATTTGTGTACTGATCATTACCACCAAGTATCAACTAGATTGGGTGAAAAAATATTTGCTGGTATTTCGGAAACTCGTTATTTCTTAGAAGCTTGGCAACCCCTCTCAATGAAAGTGCTTTTCCACAGTCTGTGCCTAGGGCTACTTGAAGAGGAAACAAACCATAGAGACAAAACTGAGAACTCCTTTATTTTGTCAAGTTTCAAAGAGCTACTACAAACCATGTTGTATTTAGAGTTCCAAATTCATCTATCTATATAGGAGAGAACAGAGAGAAAGCTAAATATAAAAACTGCTACTGTAGACGAACGCTTCAACCTAGAAGAACAAAATATGGTGAGCCAAGTGGGATTTGTGTACTGATCATTACCACCAAGTATCAACAAGATTGTGTGAAAAAATATTTGCTGGTATTTCGGAAACTCGTTATTTCTTAGAAGTTTGGCAACCCATCTCAATGAAAGTGATTTCCACAGTCTGTGCCTAGGTCTACTTTAAGAGGAAACAAACCATAGAGACAAAAATGAGAACACCTTTATTTTGTCAAGTTTCAAAGAGCTACTACAAACCATGTTGGATATAGAGTTCCAAATTCATCTATCTATATAGGAGAGAACAGAGGGAAACCTAAATATAAAAACTGCTACTGTAGACGAAAGCTTCAACCTAGAAGAACTAAATTTGGTGAGCCAAGTGGGATTTGTGTACTGATCATTACCACCAAGTATTATCAAGATTGGGTGAAAAAATATTTGCTGGTATTTCGGAAACTCGTTATTTCGTAGAAGCTTGGCAACCCCTCTCAATGAAAGTGCTTTCCACAGTCTGTGCCTTGGGCTTTGAAGAGGAAACAAACCATAGAGACAAAACTGAGAACTCCTTTATTTTGTCAAGTTTCAAAGATGTACTACAAACCATGTTGGATTTAGAGTTCCAAATTCATCTATCTATATATCAGAGAATCGAGGGAAACCTAAATATAAAAACTGCTACTGTAGACGAACGCTTCAACCTAGAAGAACAAAATTTGGTGAGCCAAGTGGAATTTGTGTACTGATCATTACCACCAAGTGTCATCAAGATTGGGTGAAAAAATATTTGCTGATATTTCGGAAACTCGTTATTTCTTAGAAGCTTGGCAACCCCTCTCAATGAAAATGATTTTCCACAGTCTGTGGCTAGGGCTATGTGAAGAGGAAACAAACCATAGAGACAAATCTGAGAACTCCATTATTTTGTCAAGTTTCAAAGAGCTACTACAATCCATGTTGGATTTAGAGTTCCAAATTCATCTATTTATATAGGAGAGAACAGAGGGAAACCTAAATATAAAAACTCCTACTGTAGACGAACGCTTCAACTTAGAAGAACAAAATTTGGTAAGCCAAGTGGGATTTGTGTACTGATCATTACCACCAAGTATCATCAAGATTGCGTGAAAAAATATTTGCTGGTATTTCAGAAACTCGTTATTTCTTAGAAGCTTGGCAACACCTCTCAATGAAAGTGCTTTTACACAGTCTGTGCCTAGGGCTACTTGAAGAGGAAACAAACCATAGAGACAAATCTGAGAACTCCTTTATTTTGTCAAGTTTCAAAGAGCTACTACAAACCATGTTGGATTTAGAGTTCCAAATTCATCTTTCTATATAGGAGAGAACAGAGAGAAACCTAAACATAAAAACTGCTACTGTAGACGAACGCTTCAACCTAGACGAACAAAATTTGGTGAGCCAAGTGGGATTTGTGTACTGATCATTACCACCAAGTATCAACAATATTGTGTGAAAAAATATTTGCTGGTATTTCGGAAACTCGTTATTTCTTAGAAGCTTGGCAACCCATCTCAATGAAAGGGCTTTCCAGAGTCTGTGCTTGGGCTACTTTAAGAGGAAACAAACCATAGAGACAAAACTGAGAACTCCTTTATTTTGTCAAGTTTCAAAGTGCTACTACAAACCATGTTGGATTTAGAGTTCCAAATACATCTATCTAAATATGAGAGAACAAAGGGAAACCTAAATATAAAAACTGCTACTGTAGACGAACGCTTCAACCTAGAAGAACAAAATTTGGTGAGCCAAGTGGGATTTGTGTACTGATCATTAGCTCCAAGTATCATCAAGATTGGGTGAAAAAATATTTGCTGGTATTTCGGAAACTCGTAATTTCTTAGAAGCTTGGCAACCACTCTCAATGAAAGTGCTTTTCCACAGTCTGTGCCTAGGGCTACTTGAAGAGGAAACAAACCATAGAGACAAAACTGAGAACTCCTTTATTTTGTCAAGTTTCAAAGAGCTACTACAAACCATGTTGGATTTAGAGTTCCAAATTCATCTATCTATATAGGAGAGATCCGAGGGAAACTTAAATATAAAAACTGCTACTATAGACGAACGCTTCAACCTAGAAGAACAAAATTTGGTGAGCCAAGTGGGATTTGTGTACTGATCATTACCACCAAGTATCAACTAGATTGGGTGAAAAAATATTTGCTGGTATTTCGGAAACTCGTTATTTCTTAGAAGCTTGGCAACCCATCTCAATGCAAGTGCTTTCCACAGTCTGTGCCTAGGGCTACTTTAAGAGGAAACAAACCATAGAGACAAAACTGAGAACTCCTTTATTTTGTCAAGTTTCAAAGAGCTACTACATACCATGTTGGATTTCGAGTTCCAAATTCATCTATCTATATAGGAGAGAACAGAGGGAAACCTAAATATAAAAACTGCTACTGTAGATGAATGCTTCAAACTAGAAGTACAAAATTTCGTGAGCCAAGTGGGATTTGTGTACTGATCGTTACCACCAAGAATCATCAAATTTGGGTGAAAAAAATATTTGCTGGTATTTCGGAAACTCGTTATTTCTTAGAAGCTTGGCAACCCCTCTCAATGAAAGTGCTTTTCCACAGTCTGTGCCTAGGCCTACTTGAAGAAGAAACAAACCATCGAGACAAAACTGAGAACTCCTTTATTTTATCAAGTTTCAAGGAGCTACTACAAAGCATGTTGGATTTAGAGTTCCAAATTCATCTATCTATATAGGAGAGAACAGAGGGAAACCTAAATATAAAAACTGCTACTGTAGACGAACGCTTCAACCTAGAAGAACAAAATTTGGTAAGCCACATGGGATTTGTGTACTGATCATTACCACCAAGTATCATCAAGATTGGGTGAAAAAATATTTGCTGGTATTTCGGAAACTTGTAATTTCTTAGAAGCTTGGCAACCCATCTCAATGAAAGTGATTTCCACAGTCTGTGCCTAGGTCTACTTTAAGAGGAAACAAACCATAGAGACAAAACTGAGAACTCCTTTATTTTGTCAAGTTTCAAAGAGCTACTACAAACCATGTTGGATTTAGAGTTCCAAATACATCTATCTAAATATGAGAGAACAAAGGGAAACCTAAATATAAAAACTGCTACTGTAGACGAACGCTTCAACCTAGAAGAACAAAATTTGGTGAGCCAAGTGGGATTTGTGTACTGATCATTAGCTCCAAGTATCATCAAGATTGGGTGAAAAAATATTTGCTGGTATTTCGGAAACTCGTAATTTCTTAGAAGCTTGGCAACCACTCTCAATGAAAGTGCTTTTCCACAGTCTGTGCCTAGGGCTACTTGAAGAGGAAACAAACCATAGAGACAAAACTGAAAACTCCTTTATTTTGTCAAGTTTCAAAGAGCTACTACAAACCATGTTGGATTTAGAGTTCCAAATTCATCTATCTATATAGGAGAGATCCGAGGGAAACTTAAATATAAAAACTGCTACTATAGACGAACGCTTCAACCTAGAAGAACAAAATTTGGTGAGCCAAGTGGGATTTGTGTACTGATCATTACCACCAAGAATCAACTAGATTGGGTGAAAAAATATTTGCTGGTATTTCGGAAACTCGTTATTTCTTAGAAGCTTGGCAACCCATCTCAATGCAAGTGCTTTCCACAGTCTGTGACTAGGGCTACTTTAAGAGGAAACAAACCATAGAGAAAAAACTGAGAACACCTTTATTTTGTCAAGTTTCAAAGAGCTACTACATACCATGTTGGATTTCGAGTTCCAAATTCATCTATCTATATAGGAGAGAACAGAGGGAAACCTAAATATAATAACTGCTACTGTAGATGAATGCTTCAAACTAGAAGTACAAAATTTCGTGAGCCAAGTGGGATTTGTGTACTGATCGTTACCACCAAGAATCATCAAATTTGGGTGAAAAAAATATTTGCTGGTATTTCGGAAACTCGTTATTTCTTAGAAGCTTGGCAACCCCTCTCAATGAAAGTGCTTTTCCACAGTCTGTGCCTAGGCCTACTTGAAGAAGAAACAAACCATCGAGACAAAACTGAGAACTCCTTTATTTTATCAAGTTTCAAGGAGCTACTACAAAGCATGTTGGATTTAGAGTTCCAAATTCATCTATCTATATAGGAGAGAACAGAGGGAAACCTAAATATAAAAACTGCTACTGTAGATGAACGCTTCAACCTAGAAGAACAAAATGTGGTAAGCCACGTGGGATTTGTGTACTGATCATTACCACCAAGTATCATCAAGATTGGGTGAAAAAATATTTGCTGGTATTTCGGAAACTCGTTATTTCTTAGAAGCTTGGCAACCCCTCTCAATGAAAGTGCTTTTCCACAGTCTGTGCCTAGGGCTACTTGAAGAGGAAACAAACCATAGAGACAAAACTGAGAACTCCTTTATTTTGTCAAGTTTCAAAGAGCTACTACAAACCATGTTGTATTTAGAGTTCCAAATTCATCTATCTATATAGGAGAGAACAGAGAGAAACCTAAATATAAAAACTGCTACTGTAGACGAACGCTTCAACCTAGAAGAACAAAATATGGTGAGCCAAGTGGGATTTGTGTACTGATCATTACCACCAAGTATCAACAAGATTGTGTGAAAAAATATTTGCTGGTATTTCGGAAACTCGTTATTTCTTAGAAGTTTGGCAACCCATCTCAATGAAAGTGATTTCCACAGTCTGTGCCTAGGTCTACTTTAAGAGGAAACAAACCATAGAGACAAAAATGAGAACACCTTTATTTTGTCAAGTTTCAAAGAGCTACTACAAACCATGTTGGATATAGAGTTCCAAATTCATCTATCTATATAGGAGAGAACAGAGGGAAACCTAAATATAAAAACTGCTACTGTAGACGAAAGCTTCAACCTAGAAGAACTAAATTTGGTGAGCCAAGTGGGATTTGTGTACTGATCATTACCACCAAGTATTATCAAGATTGGGTGAAAAAATATTTGCTGGTATTTCGGAAACTCGTTATTTCGTAGAAGCTTGGCAACCCCTCTCAATGAAAGTGCTTTCCACAGTCTGTGCCTTGGGCTTTGAAGAGGAAACAAACCATAGAGACAAAACTGAGAACTCCTTTATTTTGTCAAGTTTCAAAGATGTACTACAAACCATGTTGGATTTAGAGTTCCAAATTCATCTATCTATATATCAGAGAATCGAGGGAAACCTAAATATAAAAACTGCTACTGTAGACGAACGCTTCAACCTAGAAGAACAAAATTTGGTGAGCCAAGTGGAATTTGTGTACTGATCATTACCACCAAGTGTCATCAAGATTGGGTGAAAAAATATTTGCTGATATTTCGGAAACTCGTTATTTCTTAGAAGCTTGGCAACCCCTCTCAATGAAAATGATTTTCCACAGTCTGTGGCTAGGGCTATGTGAAGAGGAAACAAACCATAGAGACAAATCTGAGAACTCCATTATTTTGTCAAGTTTCAAAGAGCTACTACAATCCATGTTGGATTTAGAGTTCCAAATTCATCTATTTATATAGGAGAGAACAGAGGGAAACCTAAATATAAAAACTCCTACTGTAGACGAACGCTTCAACTTAGAAGAACAAAATTTGGTAAGCCAAGTGGGATTTGTGTACTGATCATTACCACCAAGTATCATCAAGATTGGGTGAAAAAATATTTGCTGGTATTTCAGAAACTCGTTATTTCTAGAAGCTTGGCAACCCCTCTCAATGAAAGTGCTTTTACACAGTCTGTGCCTAGGGCTACTTGAAGAGGAAACAAACCATAGAGACAAAACTGAGAACTCCTTTATTTTGTCAAGTTTCATGGAGCTACTACAAACCATGTTGGATTTAGAGTTCCAAATTCATCTATTAATATAGGAGAGAACAGAGGGAAACCTAAATATAAAAACTGCTACTGTAGACGAACGCTTCAACCTAGAAGAACAAAATTTGGTTAGCCAAGTGGGATTTCTGTACTGATCATTACCACCAAGTATCATCAAGATTGGGTGAAAAAATATTTGCTGGTATTTCGGAAACTCGTTATTTCTTATAAGCTTGGCAACCCCTCTCAATGAAAGTACTTTTCCACAGTCTGTGCCTAGGGCTTTTGAAGAGGAAACAAACCATAGAGACAAATCTGAGAACTCCTTTATTTTGTCAAGTTTCAAAGAGCTACCACAAACCATGTTGGATTTAGAGTTCCAAATTCATCTATCTATGTAGGAGAGAACAGAGAGAAACCTAAATATAAAAACTGCTACTGTAGACGAAAGTTTCAAATAGAAGAACAAAATTTCGTGAGCCAAGTGGGATTTGTGTACTCATCATTACCACCAAGAATCATCAAATTTTGGTGAAAAAATATTTGCTGGTATTTCGGAAAATCCTTATTTCTTAGAAGCTTGGCAACCCGTCTCAATGAAAGTGCTTTCCCACAGTCTGTGCCTATGGCTACTTGAAGAGGAAACAAACCATAGAGACAAAACTGAGAACTCCTTTATTTTGTCAAGTTTCAAAGAGCTACTACAAACCATGTTGGATTTAGAGTTCCAAATTCATCTATCTATATAGGAGAGAACAGAGAGAAACCTAAATATAAAAACTGCTACTGTAGACTAACGCTTCAACCTAGAAGAACAAAATTTGGTGAGCCAAGTGGGATTTGTTTACTGATCATTACCACCAAGTATCATCAAGATTGGGTGAAAAAATATTTGCTGGTATTTCGGAAACTCGTTATTTCTTAGAAGCTTGGCAACCCATCTCAATGAAAGTGCTTTCCACAGTCTGTGCCTAGGGCTACTTTAAGAGGAAAAACACCATAGAGACAAAACTGAGAACTCCTTTATTTTGTCAAGTTTCAAACAGCTACTACAAACCATGTTGGATTTAGAGTTCCAAATTCATCTATCTATATAGGAGAGAACAGAGGGAAACCTAAATATAAAAACTGCTACTGTAGACGAACGCTTCAACCTAGAAGAACAAAATTTGGTGAGCCATGTGGGATTTGTGTACTGATCATTACCACCAAGTATCATCAAGATTGTGTGAAAAAATATTTGCTGGTATTTCGGAAACTCGGAATTTCATAGAAGCTTGGCAACCCGTCTCAATGAAAGTGCTTTTCCACAGTCTGTGCCTAGGGCTACTTGAAGAGGAAACACACCATAGAGACAAAACTGAGAACTCCTTTATTTTGTCAAGTTTCAAGGAGCTACTACAAAGCATGTTGGATTTAGAGTTCCAAATTCATCTATCAATATAGGAGAGAACAGAGGGAAACTTAATATAAAAACTGCTACTGTAGACGAACGCTTCAAAATAGAAGAAGAAAATTTGGTAAGCCAAGTGGGATTTGTGTACTGATCATTACCACCAAGTATCATCAAGATTTTGTGAAAAAATATTTGCTGGTATTTCGGAAACTCGTTTTTTTTTATAAGCTTGGCAACCCCTCTCAATGAAAGTGCTTTTTCACAGTCTGTGCCTAGGACTTTTTGAAGAGAAAACAAAACATAGAGACAAATCTGAGAACTCCTTTATTTTGACAAGTTTCAAAGAGCTACTACAAACCATGTTGGATTTAGAGTTCCAAATTCATCTATCTATATAGGAGAGAACAGAGAGAAACCTAAATATAAAAACTGCTACTGTACACGAACGCTTCAAACTAGAAGAACAAAATTTGGTAACCCAAGTGCGATTTGTGTACTGATCATTACCACCAAGTATCATCAAGATTGGGTGAAAAAATATTTGCTGGTATTTCGAAACTCGTTACTTCTTAGAAGCTTGGCAACCCCTCTCAATGAAAGTGCTTTTCCACAGTCTGTGCCTAGGGCTAATTGAAGAGGAAACCAACCATAGAGACAAATCTGAGACCTCCTTTATTTTGTCAAGTTCCAAATAGCTACTACACACCATGTTGGATTTAGAGTTCCAAATTCATCTATCTAAATACAAGAGAACAAAGGGAAACCTAAATATAAAAACTGCTACTGTAGACGAAAGCTTCAAACTAGAAGAACAAAATTTCGTGAGCCAAGTGGGATTTGTGTACTGATCATTACCACCAAGAATCATCAAATTTGGGTGAAAAAATATTTGCTGTTATTTCGAATCTCGTTATTTCTTAGAAGCTTGGCAACCCCTCTCAATGAAAGTGCTTTTCCACAGTCTGTGCCTAGGGCTACTTGAAGAGGAAACAAACCATAGAGACAAAACTGAGAACTCCTTTATTTTGTCAAGTATCAAAGAGCTACTACAAACCATGTTGGATTTAGAGTTCCAAATACATCTTTCTATATAGGAGAGAACAGAGGGAAACCTAAATATAAAAACTGCTACTGTAGACGAACGCTTCAACCTAGAAGAACAAAATTTGGTGAGCCAAGTGGGATTTGTGTACTGATCATTCGCTCCAAGTATCATCAAGATTGGGTGAAAAAATATTTGCTGGTATTTCGGAAACCCGTAATTTCTTAGAAGCTTGGCAACCACTCTCAATGAAAGTGTTTTACCACAGTCTGTGCCTAGGGCTACTTGAAAAGGAAACAAACCATAGAGACAAAACGGAGAACTCCTTTATTTTGTCAAGTTTCAAAGAGCTACTACAAACCATGTTGGATTTAGAGTTCCAAATTCATCTATCTATATATTAGAGAACAGAGAGAAACCTAAATATAAAAACTGCTACTGTAGACGAACCCTTTAACCTAGAAGACCAAAATTTGGTGAGCCAAGTAGGATTTGTGGACTGATCATTACCACCAAGTATCAACAAGATTGTGTGAAAAAAATATTTGCTGGTATTTCGGAAACTCTTTATTTCTTAGAAGCTTGGCAACCCATCTCAATGAAAGTGCTTTCCACAGTCTGTGCCTAGGGCTACTTGAAGAGGAAACAAACCATAGAGACAAAACTGAGAACTCCTTTATTTTGTCAAGTTTCAAAGAGCTACTACAAACCATGTTGGATTTAGAGTTCCAAATTCATCTATCTATAGATGAGAGAGCAGAGGGAAACCTAAATATAAAAACTGCTACTGTAGACGAACGTTTCAACCTAGAAGAACAAAATTTGGTAAGCCAAGTGCGATTTGTGTACTGATCATTACCACCAAGTATCATCAAGATTGGGTGAAAATATATTTGCTGGTATTTCGAAACTCGTTACTTCTTAGAAGCTTGGCAACCCCTCTCAATGAAAGTGCTTTTCCACAGTCTGTGCCTAGGGCTAATTGAAGAGGAAACCAACCATAGAGACAAATCTGAGACCTCCTTTATTTTGTCAAGTTCCAAATAGCTACTACAAACCATGTTGGATTTAGAGTTCCAAATTCATCTATCTAAATACGAGACAACAAAGGGAAACCTAAATATAAAAACTGCTACTGTAGACGAAAGCTTCAAACTAGAAGAACAAAATTTCGTGAGCCAAGTGGGATTTGTGTACTGATCATTACCACCAAGAATCATCAAATTTGGGTGAAAAAATATTTGCTGTTATTTCGAATCTCGTTATTTCTTAGAAGCTTGGCAACCCCTCTCAATGAAAGTGCTTTTCCACAGTCTGTGCCTAGGGCTACTTGAAGAGGAAACAAACCATAGAGACAAAACTGAGAACTCCTTTATTTTGTCAAGTTTCAAAGAGCTACTACAAACCATGTTGGATTTAGAGTTCCAAATTCATCTATCTATATAGGAGAGAACAGAGGGAAACCTAAATATAAAAACTGCGACTGTAGACGAAACCTTCAACCTAGAAGAACAAAATTTGGTGAGCCAAGTGGAATTTGTGTACTGATCATTACCACCAAGTATTATCAAGATTGGGTGAAAAAATATTTGCTGGTATTTCGGAAACTCGTTATTTCGTAGAAGCTTGGCAACCCCTCTCAATGAAAGTGTTTTACCACAGTCTGTGCCTAGGGCTACTTGAAAAGGAAACAAACCATAGAGACAAAACGGAGAACTCCTTTATTTTGTCAAGTTTCAAAGAGCTACTACAAACCATGATGGATTTAGAGTTCCAAATTCATCTATCTATATAGGAGAGAACAGAGAAAAACCTAAATATAAAAACTGCTACTGTAGACGAAAGCTTCAACCTAGAAGAACAAAATTTGGTGAGCCAAGTGGGATTTGTGTACTGATCATTACCGCCAAGTATCAACAAGATTGTGTGAAAAAATATTTGCTGGTATTTCGGAAACTTGTTATTTCTTAGAAGCTTGGCAACCCATCTCAATGAAAGTGCTTTCCACAGTCTGTGCCTAGGGCTACTTGAAGAGGAAACAAACCATAGAGAAAAATCGGAGAACTCCTTTATTTTGTCAAGTTTCAAAGAGCTACTACAAACCATGTTGTATTTAGAGTTCCAAATTCATCTATCTATATAGGAGAGAACCGAGGGAAACTTAAATATAAAAACTGCTACTGTAGACGAACGCTTCAACCTAGAAGAACAAAATTTCGTGAGCCAAGTGAAATTTGTGTACTGATCATTACCACCAAGAATCATCAAATTTGGGTGAAAAAATATTTGCTGGTATTTCGAAACTCATTATTTCTTAGAAGCTTGGCAACCCCTCTCAATGAAAGTGCTTTCCCACAGTCTGTGCCTACGGCTACTTGAAGAGGAAACAAACCATAGAGACAAATCTGAGACCTCCTTTATTTTGTCAAGTTTCAAAGAGCTACTACAAACCATGTTGGATTTAGAGTTCCAAATTCATCTATCTATATAGGAGAGAACAGAGAGAAACCTAAATATAAAAACTGGTACTGTAGAAGAACGCTTCAACCTAGAAGAACAAAATTTGGTGAGCCAAGTGGGATTTGTATACTGATCATTACCACCAAGTATCAACAAGGTTGTGTGAAATAATATTTGCTGGTATTTCGGAAACTCGTAATTTCTTAGAAGCTTGGCAACCCATCTCAATGAAAGTGCTTTCCACAGTCTGTGCCTAGGGCTACTTGAAGAGGAAACAAACCATAGAGACAAAACTGAGAACTCCTTTATTTTGTCAAGTTTCAAAGAGCTACTACAAAACATGTTGGATTTAGAGTTCCAAATTCATCTCTCTATATATGAGAGAACAAAGGGAAACCTAAATATAAAAACTGCTACTGTAGACGAAAGCTTCAAACTAGAAGAACAAAATTTCGTGAGCCAAGTGGGATTTGTTTACTGATCATTACCACCAAGAATCATCAAATTTGGGTGAAAAAATATTTGCTGTTATTTCGAAACTCGTTATTTCTTAGAAGCTTGGCAACCCCTCTCAATGAAAGTGCTTTTCCACAGTCTGTGCCTAGGGCTACTTGAAGAGGAAACAAACCATAGAGACAAAACTGAGTACTCCTTTATTTTGTCAGTTTCAAAGAGCTACTACAAACCATGTTGGATTTAGAGTACCAAATTCATCTATCTATATAGGAGAGAACCGAGGGAAACTTAAATATAAAAACTGCTACTGTAGACGAACGCTTCAACCTAGAAGAACAAAATTTGGTAAGCCAAGTGGGATTTGTGTACTGATCATTACCACCAAGTATCATCAAGATTGGGTGAAAAAATATTTGCTGGTATTCGGAAACTCCTTATTTCTTAGAAGCTTGGCAACCCCTCTCAATGAAAGTGCTATTCCACAGTCTGTGCCTAGGGCTACTTTAAGAGGAAACAAACCATAGAGGCAAATCTCAGAACTCCTTTTTTTTGTCAAGTTTCAAAGAGCTACTACAAACCATGTTGGATTTAGAGTTCCAAATTCATCTATCTATATAGGAGAGAACAAAGGGAAACCTAAATATAAAAAATGCTACTGTAGATGAACGCTTCAAACTAGAAGAACAAAATTTCGTGAGCCAAGTGGGATTTGTGTACTGATCATTACCACCAAGAATCATCAAATTTGGGTGAAAAAATATTTGCTGGTATTTCGAAACTCGTTATTTCTTAGAAGCTTGGCAACCCCTCTCAATGAAAGTGCTTTTCCACAGTCTGTGCCTAGGGCTACTTGAAGAGGAAACAAACCATAGAGACAAATATGAGACCTACTTTATTTTGTCAAGTTTCAAAGAGCTACTACAAACCATGTTGATTTAGAGTTCCAAATTCATCTATCTATATAGGAGAGAACAGAGAGAAACCTAAATATAAAAACTGCTACTGTAGACGAACGCTTCAACCTAGAAGAACAAAATTTGTTGAGCCAAGTGGGATTTGTGTACTGATCATTACCACCAAGTATCAACAAGATTGTCTAAAAAAATATTTGCTGGTATTTCGGAAACTCGTTATTTCTTAGAAGCTTGGCAACCCATCTCAATGAAAGTGCTTTCCACAGTCTGTGCCTAAGGCTACTTGAAGAGGAAACAAACCATAGAGACAAAACTGAGAACTCCTTTATTTTGTCACGTTTCAAAGAGCTACTACAAACCATCTTGTATTTAGAGTTCCAAATTCATCTATCTGTATAGGAGAGAACAGAGGGAAACCTAAATATAAAAACTGCTACTGTAGACGAACGCTTCAAAAAGAAGAACAAAATTTGGTGAGCCAAGTGGGATTTGTGTACTGATCATTAACTCCAAATGTCATCAAGATTGGGTGAAAAAATATTTGCTGGTATTTCGGAAACTCGTTATTTCTTAGAAGCTTGGCAACCCCTCTCAATGAAAGCGCTTTTCCAAAGTCTGTGCCTAGGGCTACTTGAAGAGGAAACAAACCATAGAGAAAAATCTGAGAACTCCTTTATTTTGTCAAGTTTCAAAGAGCTACTACAAACCATGTTGGATTTAGAGTTCCAAATTCATCTATCTATATAGGAGAGAACCGAGGGAAACTTAAATATAAAAACTGCTACTGTAGACGAAGGCTTCAACCTAGAAGAACAAAATTTCGTGAGCCAAGTGGGATTTGTGTACTGATCATTACCACCAAGAATCATCAAATTTGGGTGAAAAAATATTTGCTGGTATTTTGAAACTCGTTATTTCTTAGAAGCTTGGCAACCCCTCTCAATGAAAGTCCTTTCCCACAGTCTGTGCCTAGGGCTACTTGAAGAGGAAACAAACCATAGAGACAAATCTGAGACCTCCTTTATTTTGTCAAGTTTCAAAGAGCTACTACAATCCATGTTGGATTTATAGTTCCAAATTCATCTATCTATATAGGAGAGAACAGAGGGAAACCTAAATATAAAAACTGCGACTGTAGAAGAAAGCTTCAACCTAGAAGAACAAAATTTGGTGAGCCAAGTGGGATATGTGTACTGATCATTACCACCAAGTATTATCAAGATTGGGTGAAAAAATATTTGCTGGTATTTCGGAAACTCGTTATTTCGTAGAAGCTTGGCAACCCCTCTCAATGAAAGTGCTTTCCACAGTCTGTGCCTAGGGCTACTTGAACAGGAAACAAACCATAGAGACAAAACTGATAACTCCTTTATTTTGTCAAGTTTCAAAGATGTACTACAAACCATGTTGGATTTAGAGTTCCAAATTCATCCATGTATATATCAGAGAATCGAGGGAATCCTAAATATAAAAACTGATACTGTCTACGAACACTTCAACCTAGACGAACAAAATTTGGTGAGCCAAGTGGGATTTGTGTACTGATCATTACCACCAAGTATCATCAAGATTGGGTGAAAAAATATTTGCTCGTATTTCGGAAACTCGTTATTTCTTAGAAGCTTGGCAACCCCTCTCAATGAAAATGATTTTCCACAGTCTGTGGCTAGGGCTATGTGAAGAGGAAACAAACCATAGAGACAAATCTGAGTACTCCATTATTTTGTCAAGTTTCAAAGAGCTACTACAAACCATGTTGGATTTAGAGTTCCAAATTCATCTATCTATATAGGAGAGAACAGAGGGAAACCTAAATATAAAAACTCCTACTGTAGACGAACGCTTCAACTTAGAAGAACAAAATTTGGTAAGCCAAGTGGGATTTGTGTACTGATCATTACCACCAAGTATCATCAAGATTGCGTGAAAAAATATTTGCTGGTATTTCGGAAACTCGTTATTTCTTAGAAGCTTGGCAACCCCTCTCAATTAAAGTGCTTTTCCACAGCCTGTGCCTAGGGCTACTTGAAGAGGAAACAAACCATAGAGACTAATCTGAGAACTCCTTTATTTTGTCAAGTTTCAAAGAGCTACTACAAACCATGTTGGATTTAGAGTTCCAAATTCATCTATCTATATAGAAGAGAACAGAGAGAAACCTAAATATAAAAACTGTTACTGTAGACGAACGATTCAACCTAGAAGAACAAAATTTGGTGAGCCAAGTGGGATTTGTGTACTGATCATTACCACCAAGTATCAACTAGATTGTGTGAAAAAATATTTGCTGCTATTTCGGAAACTCGTTATTTCTTAGAAGCTTGGCAACCCATCTCAATGAAAGTGCTTTCCACAGTCTGTGCCTAGGGCTACTTTAAGAGGAAACAAACCATAGAGACAAAACTGAGAACTCCTTTATTTTCTCAAGTTTCAAAGAGCTACTACAAACCATGTTGGATTTGGAGTTCCAAATTCATCTATCTATATAGGAGAGAACAGAGGGAAACCTAAATATAAAAACTGCTACTGTAGACGAACGCTTCAACCTAGAAGAACAAAATTTGGTGAGCCAAGTGGGATTTGTGTACTGATCATTACCAAAAAGAATCATCAAATTTGGGTGAAAAAATATTTGCTGGTATTTCGGAAACTCGTTATTTCTTAGAAGCTTGGCAACCCCTCTCAATGAAAGTGCTTTTCCACAGTCTGTGCCTAGGGCTACTTGAAGAGGAAACAAACCATAGAGACAAAATTGAGAACTCCTTTATTTTGTCAAGTTTCAAAGAGCTACTACAATCCATGTTGGATTTAGAGTTCCAAATTCATCTATCTATATAGGAGAGAACAGAGGAAACCTAAATACAAAAACTGCTACTGTAGACGAACGCTTCAACCTAGAAGAACAAAATGTGGTGAGCCAAGTGAGATTTGTGTACTGATCACTACCACCAAGTATCATCAAGATTGGGTGAAAAAATATTAGCTGGTATTTCGGAAACTCGTTATCTCTTAGAAGCTTGGCAACCAATCTCAATGAAAGTGCTTTCCACAGTCTGTGCCTAGGTCTACTTTAAGAGGAACAAACCATAGAGACAAAACTGAGAACTCCTTCATTTTGTCAAGTTTCAAAGAGCTACTACAAACCATGTTGGATTTAGAGTTCCAAATTCATCTATCTATATAGTAGAGAACAGAGGGAAACCTAAATATAAAAACTGCTACTGTGGACGAAAGCTTCAACCTAGAAGAACAAAATTTGGTGAGCCAAGTGGGATTTGTGTACTGATCATTACCACCAAGTATCATCAAGATTGGGTGAAAAAATATTTGATGGTATTTCAGAAACTAGTTATTTCTTAGAAGCTTGGCAACCCCTCTCAATGAAAATGCTTTTCCACAGTCTGTGCCTAGGGCTATGTGAAGAGGAAACAAACCATAGAGAGAAAACTGAGAACTCCTTTATTTTGTCAAGTTTAAAAGAGCTACTACAAACCATGTTGGATTTAGAGTTCCAAATTCATCTATCTATATAGGAGAGAACCGAGGGAAAACTAAATATAAAAACTGCTACTGTAGACGAACGCTTCAACCTAGAAGAACAAAATATGGTGAGCCAAGTGGGATTTGTGTACTGATCATTACCACCAATTATCAACAAGATTGTGTGAAAAAATATTTGCTGGTATTTCGGAAACTCCTTATTTCTTAGAAGCTTGGCAACCCATCTCAATGAAATTGATTTCCACAGTCTGTGCCTAGGACTACTTGAAAAGGAAACAAACCATAGAGACAAAACGGAGAACTCCTTTATTTTGTCAAGTTTCAAAGAGCTACTACAAACCATGTTGTATTTAGAGTTCCAAATTCATCTATCTATATAGGAGAGAACCGAGGGAAACTTAAATATAAAAACTGCTACTGCAGACGAACGCTTCAAATTCGAAGAACAAAATTTCGTGAGCCATGTGGGATTTGTGTACTGATCATTACCACCGAGAATCATTAAATTTGGGTGAAAAAATATTTGCTGGTATTTCGAAACTCGTTATTTCTTAGAAGCTTGGCAACCCCTCTCAATGAAAGTGCTTTCCCACAGTCTGTGCCTACGGCTACTTGAAGAGGAAACAAACCATAGAGACAAATCGGAGACCTCCTTTATTTTGTCAAGTTTCAAAGAGCTACTACAAACCATGTTGGATTTAGAGTTCCAAATTCATCTATCTATATAGGAGAGAACAGAGAGAAACCTAAATATAAAAACTGCTACTGTAGAAGAACGCTTCAACCTAGAAGAACAAAATTTGGTGAGCCAAGTGGGATTTGTATACTGATCATTACCACCAAGTATCAACAAGATTGTGTGAAATAATATTGGCTGGTATTTGGGAAACTCGTAATTTCTTAGAAGCTTGGAAACCCATCTCAATGAAAGTGCTTTCCACAGACTGTGCCTAGGACTACTTGAAGAGGAAAAAAACCATAGAGACAAAACTGAGAACTCCTTTATTTTGTCAAGTTTCAAAGAGCTACTCAAAACATGTTGGATTTAGAGTTCCAAATTCATCTATCTATATATGAGAGAACAAAGGGAAACCTAAATATAAAAACTGCTACTGTAGACAAAAGCTTCAAACTAGAAGAACAAAATTTCGTGAGCCAAGTGGGATTTGTGTACTGATCATTACCACCAAGAATCATCAAATTTGGGTGAAAAAATATTTGCTGGTATTTCGAAACTCGTTATTTCTTAGAAGCTTGGCAACCCCTCTCAATTAAAGTGCTTTTCCACAGTCTGTGCCTATGGCTACTTGAAGAGGAAACAAACCATAGAGACAAAACTGAGAACTCCTTTATTTTGTCAAGTTTCAAAGAGCTACTACAAACCATGTTGGATTTAGAGTTCCAAATTCATCTATCTATATGGGAGAGAACAGAGGGAAACCTAAATATAAAAACTGCTACTGTAGACGAACGCTTCAACCTAGAAGAACAAAATTTGGTGAGCCAAGTGGGATTTGTGTACTGATCATTACCACCAAGTATCATCAAGATTGGGTGAAAAAATATTTGCTGGTATTTCGGAAACTCGTTATTTCTTAGAAGCTTGGCAACCCCTCTCAATGAAAGTGCTTTCCACAGTCTGTGCCTAGGGCTACTTGAAGAGGAAACAAACCATAGAGACAAAACTGAGAACTCCTTTATTTTGTCAAGTTTCAAAGAGCTACTACAAACCATGTTGGATTTAGAGTTCCAAATTCATCTATCTAAATACGAGAGAAAAAAGGGAAACCTAAATATAAAAACTGCTAATGTAGACGAAAGCTTCAAACTAGAAGAACAAAATTTCGTGAGCCAAGTGGGATTTGTGTACTGATCATTACCACCAAGAATCATCAAATTTGGGTGAAAAAATATTTGCTGGTATTTCGGAAACTCGTAATTTCTTAGAAGCTTGGCAACCCATCTCAATGAAAGTGCTTTCCACAGTCTGTGCATAGGGCTACTTGAAGAGGAAACAAACCATAGAGACAAAACTGAGAACTCCTTTATTTTGTCACGTTTCAAAGAGCTACTACAAACCATGTTGGATTTAGAGTTCCAAATTCATCTATCTGTATGGGAGAGAACAGAGGGAAACCTAAATATAAAAACTGCTACTGTAGACGAACGCTTCAAACAAGAAGAACAAAATTTGGTGAGCCAAGTGGGATTTGTGTACTGTCATTAGCTCCAAGTATCATCAAGATTGGGTGAAAAAATATTTGCTGGTATTTCGGAAACTCGTTATTTCTTAGAAGCTTGGCAACCCCTCTCAATGAAAGTGCTTTTCCAAAGTCTGTGCCTAGGGCTACTTGAAGAGGAAAGAAACCATAGAGAAAAATCTGAGAACTCCTTTATTTTGTCAAGTTTCAAAGAGCTACTACAAACCATGTTGGATTTAGAGTTCCCAATTCATCTATCTATATAGGTGAGAACCGAGGGAAACTTAAATATAAAAACTGCTACTGTAGACGAACGCTTCAACCTAGAAGAACAAAATTTCGTGAGCCAAGTGGGATTTGTGTACTGATCATTACCACGAAGAATCATCAAATTTGGGTGAAAAAATATTTGCTGGTATTTCGGAAACTCTTTATTTCTTAGAAGCTTGGCAACCCCTCTCATTGAAAGTGCTTTCCCACAGTCTGTGCCTACGGCTACTTGAAGAGGAAACAAACCATAGAGACAAATCTGAGACCTCCTTTATTTTGTCAAGTTTCAAAGAGCTACTACAAACCATGTTGGATTTAGAGTTCCCAATTCATCTATCTATATAGGAGAGAACAGAGAGAAACCTAAATATAAAAACTGCTACTGTAGCGAACGCTTCAACCTAGAAGAACAAAATTTGGTGAGCCAAGTGGGATTTGCATACTGATCATTACCACCAAGTATCAACAAGATTGTGTGAAATAATATTTGCTGGTATTTCGGAAACTCGTTATTTCTTAGAAGCTTGGCAACCAATCTCAATGAAAGTGCTTTCCACAGTCTGTGCCTAGGGCTACTTGAAGAGGAAACAAACCACAGAGACAAAACTGAGAACTCCTTTATTTTTTCAGGTTTCAAAGAGCTACTACAAACCATGTTGGATTTAGAGTTCCAAATTCATCTATCTGTATAGGAGAGAACAGAGGGAAAACAAAATATAAAAACTGATACTGTAGACGAACGCTTCAACCTAGAAGAACAAAATTTGGTGAGCCAAGTGGGATTCGTATACTGATCATTACCACCCAGTATCAACAAGATTGTGTGAAATAATATTTGCTGGTATTTCGGAAACTCGTAATTTCTTAGAAGCTTGGCAACCCATCTCAATGAAAGTGCTTTCCACAGTCTGTGCCTAGGGCTACTTGAAGAGGAAACAAACCATAGAGACAAAACTGAGAACTCCTTTATTTTGTCAAGTTTCAAAGAGCTACTACAAACCATGTTGGATTTAGAGTTCCAAATTCATCCTTCTATATAGGAGAGAACAGAGGGAAACCTAAATATAAAAACTGCTACTGTACACGAACGCTTCAACCAAGAAGAACAAAATTTGGTGATCCAAGTGGGATTTGTGTACTGATCATTAGCTCCAAGTATCATCAAGATTGGGTGAAAAAATATTTGCTGGTATTTCGGAAACTCGTTATTTCTTAGAAGCTTGGCAACACCTCTCAATGAAAGTGCTTTTCCAAAGTCTGTGCCTAGGGCTACTTGAAGAGGAAACAAACCATAGAGAAAAATCGGAGAACTCCTTTATTTTGTCAAGTTTCAAAGAGCTACTACAAACCATGTTGGATTTAGAGTTCCAAATTCATCTATCTATATAGGAGAGAACCGAGGGAAACTGAAATGTAAAAACTGCTACTGTAGACGAACGCTTCAACCTAGAAGAACAAAATTTCGTGAGCCAAGTGGGATTTGTGTACTGATCATTACCACCAAGAATCATCAAATTTGGGTGAAAAAATATTTGCTGGTATTTCGAAACTCGTTATTTCTTAGAAGCTTGGCAACCCCTCTGAATGAAAGTGCTTTCCCACAGTCTGTGCCTACGGCTACTTGAAGAGGAAACAAACCATAGAGACAAATCGGAGACCTCCTTTATTTTGTCAAGTTTCAAAGAGCTACTACAAACCATGTTGGATTTAGAGTTCCAAATTCATCTATCTATATAGGAGAGAACCAAGGGAAACTTAAATATAAAAATTGCTACTGTAGACGAACGCTTCAACCTAGAAGAACAAAATTTCGTGAGCCAAGTGGGGTTTGTGTACTGATCATTACCACCAAGAATCATCAAATTTGGGTGAAAAAATATTTGCTGGTATTTCGAAACTCGTTATTTGTTAGAAGCTTGGCAACCCCTCTCAATGAAAGTGCTTTCCCACAGTCTGTGCCTACGGCTACTTGAAGAGGAAACAAACCATAGAGACAAATCTGAGACCTCCTTTATTTTGTCAAGTTTCAAAGAGCTACTACAAAACATGTTGGATTTAGAGTTCCAAATTCATCTATCTATATATGAGAGAACAAAGGGAAACCTAAATATAAAAACTGCTACTGTAGACGAAAGCTTCAAACTAGAAGAACAAAATTTCGTGATCCAAGTGGGATTTGTGTACTGATCATTACCACCAAGAATCATCAAATTTGGGTGAAAAAATATTTGCTGGTATTTCGAAACTCGTTATTTCTTAGAAGCTTGGCAACCCCTCTCAATTAAAGTGCTTTTCCACAGTCTGTGCCTAGGGCTACTTGAAGAGGAAACAAACCATAGAGACAAATCTGAGACCTTCTTTATTTTGTCAAGTTTCAAAGAGCTACTACAAACCCTGTTGGATTTAGTTACAAATTCATCTATCTATATAGGAGAGAACCGAGGGAAACTTAAATATAAAAACTGCTACTGTAGACGAACGCTTCAACTAGAAGAACAAAATTTCGTGAGCCAAGTGGGATTTGTGTACTGATCATTACCACCAAGAATCATCAAATTTGGGTGAAAAAATATTTGCTGGTATTTTGAAACTCGTTATTTCTTAGAAGCTTGGCAACCCCTCTCAATGAAAGTGCTTTCCCACAGTCTGTGCCTACGGCTACTTGAAGAGGAAACAAACCATAGAGACAAATCTGAGACCTCCTTTATTTTGTCAAGTTTCAAAGAGCTACTACAAAACATGTTGGATTTAGAGTTCCAAATTCATCTATCTATATATGAGAGAACAAAGGGAAACCTAAATATAAAAACTGCTACTGTAGACGAAAGCTTCAAACTAGAAGAACAAAATTTCGTGAGCCAAGTGGGATTTGTGTACTGATCATTACCACCAAGAATCATCAAATTTGGGTGAAAAAATATTTGCTGGTATTTCGAAACTCGTTATTTCTTAGAAGCTTGGCAACCCCTCTCAATGAAAGTGCTTTCCCACAGTCTGTGCCTACGGCTACTTGAAGAGGAAACAAACCATAGAGACAAATCTTAGACCTCCTTTATTTTGTCAAGTTTCAAAGAGCTACTACAAACCATGTTGGATTTAGAGTTCCAAATTCATCTATCTATATATGAGAGAACAAAGGGAAACCTAATTATAAAAACTGCTACTGTAGACGAAAGCTTCAAACTAGAAGAACAAAATTTCGTGAGCCAAGTGGGATTTGTGTACTGATCATTACCACCAAGAATCATCAAATTTGGGTGAAAAAATATTTGCTGGTATTTCGAAACTCGTTATTTCTTAGAAGCTTGGCAACCCCTCTCAATTAAAGTGCTTTTCCACAGTCTGTGCCTAGGGCTACTTGAAGAGGAAACAAACCATAGAGACAAATCTGAGACCTTCTTTATTTTGTCAAGTTTCAAAGAGCTACTACAAACCCTGTTGGATTTAGTTACAAATTCATCTATCTATATAGGAGAGAACCGAGGGAAACTTAAATATAAAAACTGCTACTGTAGACGAACGCTTCAACCTAGAAGAACAAAATTTCGTGAGCCAAGTGGGATTTGTGTACTGATCATTACCACCAAGAATCATCAAATTTGGGTGAAAAAATATTTGCTGGTATTTCGAAACTCGTTATTTCTTAGAAGCTTGGCAACCCCTCTCAATGAAAGTGCTTTCCCACAGTCTGTGCCTACGGCTACTTGAAGAGGAAACAAACCATAGAGACAAATCTGAGACCTCCTTTATTTTGTCAAGTTTCAAAGAGCTACTACAAAACATGTTGGATTTAGAGTTCCAAATTCATCTATCTATATATGAGAGAACAAAGGGAAACCTAAATATAAAAACTGCTACTGTAGACGAAAGCTTCAAACTAGAAGAACAAAATTTCGTGAGCCAAGTGGGATTTGTGTACTGATCATTACCACCAAGAATCATCAAATTTGGGTGAAAAAATATTTGCTGGTATTTCGAAACTCGTTATTTCTTAGAAGCTTGGCAACCCCTCTCAATTAAAGTGCTTTTCCACAGTCTGTGCCTAGGGCTACTTGAAGAGGAAACAAACCATAGAGACAAATCTGAGACCTTCTTTATTTTGTCAAGTTTCAAAGAGCTACTACAAACCCTGTTGGATTTAGTTACAAATTCATCTGTCTATAAAGGAGAGAACCTAGGGAAACTTAAATATAAAAACTGCTACTGTAGACGAACGCTTCAACCTAGAAGAACAAAATTTCGTGAGCCAAGTGGGATTTGTGTACTGATCATTACCACCAAGAATCATCAAATTTGGGTGAAAAAATATTTGCTGGTATTTCGAAACTCGATATTTCTTAGAAGCTTGGCAACCCCTCTCAATGAAAGTGCTTTCCCACAGTCTGTGCCTACGGCTACTTGAAAAGGAAACAAACCATAGAGACAAATCTGAGACCTCCTTTATTTTGTCAAGTTTCAAAGAGCTACTACAAAACATGTTGGATTTAGAGTTCCAAATTCATCTATTTATATATGAGAGAACAAAGGGAAACCTAAATATAAAAACTGCTACTGTAGACGAAAGCTTCAAACTAGAAGAACAAAATTTCGTGAGCCAAGTGGGAATGTGTACTGATCATTACCACCAAGAATCATCAAATTTGGGTGAAAAAATATTTGCTGGTATTTCGAAACTCGTTATTTCTTAGAAGCTTGGCAACCCCTCTCAATTAAAGTGCTTTTCCACAGTCTGTGCCTAGGGCTACTTGAAGAGGAAACAAACCATAGAGACAAATCTGAGACCTTCTTTATTTTGTCAAGTTTCAAAGAGCTACTACAAACCCTGTTGGATTTAGTTACAAATTCATCTATCTATATAGGAGAGAACCTAGGGAAACTTAAATATAAAAACTGCTACTGTAGACGAACGCTTCAACCTAGAAGAACAAACTTTGGTGAGCCAAGTGGGATTTGTGTACTGATCATTACCACCAAGTATCAACAAGATTGTGTGAAAAAATATTTGCTGGTATTTCGGAAACTCGTTATTTCTTAGAAGCTTGGCAGCCCATCTCAATGAAAGTGCTTTCCACAGTCTGTGCCTAGGGCTACATGAAGAGGAAACAAACCATAGAGACAAAACTGAGAACTCCTTTATTTTGTCAAGTTCCAAAGAGCTACTACAAACCATGTTGGATTTAGAGTTCCAAATTCATCTTTCTATATAGGAGAGAACAGAGGGAAACCTAAATATAAAAACTGCTACTGTAGACGAACGCTTCAACCAAGAAGAACAAAATTTGGTGAGCCAAGTGGGATTTGTGTACTGATCATTAGCTCCAAGTATCATCAAGATTGGTTGAAAAAATATTTGCTGGTATTTCGGAAACTCTTTATTTCTTAGAAGCTTGGCAACCCCTCTCAATGAAAGTGCTTTTCCAAAGTCTGTGCCTAGGGCTACTTGAAGAGGAAACAAACCATAGAAAAATCGGAGAACTCCTTTATTTTGTCAAGTTTCAAAGAGCTACTACAAACCATGTTGGATTTAGAGTTCCAAATTCATCTATCTATATAGGAGAGAACAGAGGGAAACTTAAATATAAAAACTGCTACTGTAGACGAACGCTTCAACCTAGAAGAACAAAATTTCTTGAGCAAAGTGGGATTTGTGTACTGATCATTACCACCAAGAATCATCAAATTTGGGTGAAAAAATATTTGCTGGTATTTCGAAACTAGTTATTTCTTAGAAGCTTGGCAACCCCTCTCAATGAAAGTGCTTTCCCACAGTCTTTGCCTACGGCTACTTGAAGAGGAAACAAACCATAGAGAAAAATCTGAGACCTCCTTTATTTTGTCAAGTTTCAAAGAGCTACTACAAACCATGTTGGATTTAGAGTTCCAAATTCATCTATCTATATAGGAGAGAACAGAGAGAAACCTAAATATAAAAACTGCTACTGTAGACGAACGCTTCAACCTAGAAGAACAAAATTTGGTGAGACAAGTGGGATTTGAATACTGATCATTACCACCAAGTATCAACAAGATTGTGTGAAATAATATTTGCTGGTATTTTGGAAACTCGTAATTTCTTAGAAGCTTGGCAACCCATCTCAATGAAAGTGCTTTCCACAGTCTGTGCCTAGGGCTACTTGAAGAGGAAACAAACCATAGAGACAAAACTGAGAACTCCTTTATTTTGTCAAGTTTCAAAGAGCTACTACAAACCATGTTGGATTTAGAGTTCCAAATTCATCTTTCTATATAGGAGAGAACAGAGGGAAACCTAAATATAAAAACTGCTACTGTACACGAACGCTTCAACCAAGAAGAACAAAATTTGGTGATCCAAGTGGGATTTGTGTACTGATCATTAGCTCCAAGTATCATCAAGATTGGGTGAAAAAATACTTGCTGGTATTTCGGAAACTCCTTATTTCTTAGAAGCTTGGCAACCCCTCTCAATGAAAGTGCTTTTCCAAAGTCTGTGCCTAGGGCTACTTGAAGTGGAAACAAACCATAGAGAAAAATCGGAGAACTCCTTTATTTTGTCAAGTTTCAAAGAGCTACTACAAACCATGTTGGATTTAGAGTTCCAAATTCATCTATCTATATAGGAGAGAACAGAGAGAAACCTAAATATAAAAACTGCTACTGTAGACGAACGCTTCAACCTAGAAGAACAAAATTTGGTGAGCCAAGTGGGATTTGTGTACTGATCATTACCACCAAGTATCCACAAGATTGTGTGAAAAAATATTTGCTTGTATTTCGAAACTCGTTATTTCTTAGAAGCTTGGCAACACATCTCAATGAAAGTGCTTTCCACAGTCTGTGCCTAGGGCTACTTGAAGAGGAAACAAACCATAGAGACAAAACTGAGAACTCCTTTATTTTGTCAAGTTCCAAAGAGCTACTACAAACCATGTTGGATTTAGAGTTCCAAATTCATCTTTCTATATAGGAGAGAACAGAGGGAAACCTAAATATAAAAACTGCTACTGTAGACGAACGCTTCAACCAAGAAGAACAAAATTTGGTGAGCCAAGTGGGATTTGTGTACTGATCATTAGCTCCAAGTATCATCAAGATTGGGTGAAAAAAATATTTGCTGGTATTTCGGAAACTCGTTATTTCTTAGAAGCTTGCAACCCCTCTCAATGAAAGTGCTTTTCCAAAGTCTGTGCCTAGGGCTACTTGAAGAGGAAACAAACCATAGAAAAATCGGAGAACTCCTTTATTTTGTCAAGTTTCAAAGAGCTACTACAAACCATGTTGGATTTAGAGTTCCAAATTCATCTATCTATATAGGAGAGAACCGAGGGAAACTTAAATATAAAAACTGCTACTGTAGACGAACGCTTCAACCTAGAAGAACAAAATTTCGTGAGCCAAGTGGGATTTGTGTACTGATCATTACCACCAAGAATCATCAAATTTGGGTGAGAAAATATTTGCTGGTATTTCGAAACTCGTTATTTCTTAGAAGCTTGGCAACCCCTCTCAATGAAAGTGCTTTCCCACAGTCTGTGCCTACGGCTACTTGAAGAGGAAACAAACCATAGAGACAAATCTGAGACCTCCTTTATTTTGTCGAGTTTCAAAGAGCTACTACAAACCATGTTGGATTTAGAGTTCCAAATTCATCTATCTATATAGGAGAGAACAGAGAGAAACCTAAATATAAAAACTGCTACTGTAGACGAACGCTTCAACCTAGAAGAACAAAATTTGGTGAGACAAGTGGGATTTGTATACTGATCATTACCACCAAGTATCAAGAAGATTGTGTGAATTAATATTTGCTGGTATTTCGGAAACTCGTAATTTTAGAAGCTTGGCAACCCCTCTCAATGAAAGTTCTTTCCCAAAGTCTGTGCCTAGGGCTACTTGAAGTGGAAACAAACCATAGAGAAAAATCGGAGAACTCCTTTATTTTGTCAAGTTTCAAAGAGCTACTACAAACCATGTTGTATTTAGAGTTCCAAATTCATCTATCTATATAGGAGAGAACCGAGGGAAACTTAAATATAAAAACTGCTACTGTAGACGAACGCTTCAACCTAGAAGAACAAAATTTCGTGAGCCAAGTGGGATTTGTGTACTGATCACTACCACCAAGGATCATCAAATTTGGGTGAAAAAATATTTGATGGTATTTCGAAACTCGTTATTTCTTAGAAGCTTGGCAACCCCTCTCAATGAAAGTGCTTTCCCACAGTCTGTGCCTACGGGTACTTGAA
Source organism: Callospermophilus lateralis (assembly GCF_048772815.1). Taxonomy (NCBI): domain Eukaryota; kingdom Metazoa; phylum Chordata; class Mammalia; order Rodentia; family Sciuridae; genus Callospermophilus; species Callospermophilus lateralis. The sequence goes on from NW_027515325.1 coordinate 81,975, forward strand.
GAGGAAACAAACCATAGAGGCAAATCTGAGAATTCCTTTATTTTGTCAAGTTTCAAAGAGCTACTACAAACCATGTTGGATTTAGAGTTCCAAATTCATCTATCTATATAGGAGAGAACCGAGGGAAACTTAAATATAAAAATTGCTACTGTAGACGAACGCTTCAACCTAGAAGAACAAAATTTCGTGAGCCAAGTGGGGTTTGTGTACTGATCATTACCACCAAGAATCATCAAATTTGGGTGAAAAAATATTTGCTGGTATTTCGAAACTCGTTATTTGTTAGAAGCTTGGCAACCCCTCTCAATGAAAGTGCTTTCCCACAGTCTGTGCCTACGGCTACTTGAAGAGGAAACAAACCATAGAGACAAATCTGAGACCTCCTTTATTTTGTCAAGTTTCAAAGAGCTACTACAAAACATGTTGGATTTAGAGTTCCAAATTCATCTATCTATATATGAGAGAACAAAGGGAAACCTAAATATAAAAACTGCTACTGTAGACGAAAGCTTCAAACTAGAAGAACAAAATTTCGTGAGCCAAGTGGGATTTGTGTACTGATCATTACCACCAAGAATCATCAAATTTGGGTGAAAAAATATTTGCTGGTATTTCGAAACTCGTTATTTCTTAGAAGCTTGGCAACCCCTCTCAATTAAAGTGCTTTTCCACAGTCTGTGCCTAGGGCTACTTGAAGAGGAAACAAACCATAGAGACAAATCTGAGACCTTCTTTATTTTGTCAAGTTTTCAAAGAGCTACTACAAACCCTGTTGGATTTAGTTACAAATTCATCTATCTATATAGGAGAGAACCGAGGGAAACTTAAACATAAAACTGCTACTGTAGACGAACGCTTCAACTAGAAGAACAAAATTTCGTGAGCAAAGTGGGATTTGTGTACTGATCATTACCACCAAGAATCATCAAATTTGGGTGAAAAAATATTTGCTGGTATTTCGAAACTCGTTATTTCTTAGAAGCTTGGCAACCCCTCTCAATGAAAGTGCTTTCCCACAGTCTGTGCCTACGGCTACTTGAAGAGGAAACAAACCATAGAGACAAATCTGAGACCTCCTTTATTTTGTCAAGTTTCAAAGAGCTACTACAAAACATGTTGGATTTAGAGTTCCAAATTCATCTATCTATATATGAGAGAACAAAGGGAAACCTAAAATATAAAAACTGCTACTGTAGACGAAAGCTTCAAACTAGAAGAACAAAATTTCGTGAGCCAAGTGGGATTTGTGTACTGATCATTACCACCAAGAATCATCAAATTTGGGTGAAAAAATATTGCTGGTATTTCGAAACTCGTTATTTCTTAGAAGCTTGGCAACCCCTCTCAATGAAAGTGCTTTCCCACAGTCTGTGCCTACGGCTACTTGAAGAGGAAACAAACCATAGAGACAAATCTTAGACCTCCTTTATTTTGTCAAGTTTCAAAGAGCTACTACAAACCATGTTGGATTTAGAGTTCCAAATTCATCTATCTATATATGAGAGAACAAAGGGAAACCTAATTATAAAAACTG